>NC_080675.1:22826103-23129134 GCF_030445035.2 Dasypus novemcinctus
ACATTAACTCTGGACCCAATCTTTCAGCATGGAATTTTTCTTTCACTTATGTAAATCCAATGGATTTTCTTAGTATCATAGAAGACTTTTTTTACTTGAATGTTCATTTTGTTCACTTACATTATCAGCTAGCTCACCTTTTCTTAATATTTTATTACTTTCCCCACATCCACTTCTCCCTCTCTTTTGAAGATGACAAGGATCTGAGTTTGATTATTCTGTCATATCAGTCTCACTTATTTTTCCTGCTTTCCTGAATATAATTCTGCTTTAATGCTCAACTAGCAGGGTGCAGTTCAAGTTGAATTTAGGTTGTCTCTGTGGAATCTTTGGCAATAAACAGTTTGTTTTATAGCCAGTTTCTGCAAGGATAATCACTGACATTTTCTCTATATGTGCCATACTGGAGATATAGCTCATTTTGAAACAAAGTTGTTTTTGATGCAGTGCTGTAATCACACCCATGGGACCAAAACTTTATCCACAGGTCTTGATTGCACTAGTTCACATTTTCAGTGCCTTCATCTTCCTTTGTTAGTGTGGTTTGATGGTTGCAAACATAGGTTTTTGGGCTGCAGCAGACCTTACTTCAAACATTAGCTTTGCCACTTTTTAACAGGATGGTTAAATTATATAATATTTTCCCCAAGATATGGAAGATGTTTGTGGAGAATTCTACTTTCAGCAATTCTGTACTAAGTAATTAAGACAAAACTTCTACAAGGAGCCATTAGAATATTTAAAAATATAAAAGCAGGTGCTTGAATACATCAAGAAGAACCAGAGTAGTGGTGATTCCCAGGGCCAAGATCCAGGAGAAGGTTATATAGCTACATAAACCCAAGAATTTGCCTCTGTACTTTTTTTCCTAGTGTCATTGAATGGTTTTGGAAGAATTACTTAGAAGTGGAAAAATTGAGCAACTATAGTGGAAAATTCACAGGGCTAGGCAGAAAAAAATTAGTTTCCAGGGCCCTTCAAATGTGAAAAGAGCCTAATAAACCCCCTACACTTTGCTTTGAGATCTTCAAGGACTACACCATTGAAAGAAGAGGTAGAACAACACTTGCAAGCACTGAAGTTGAGTTAAAGTGGTCCCAGAATGCTATTTTACCTAGCCTTACCACTTGTCAGAAGCAAAATGAAATAATCTCTGGAGGACTAAAACCATATCCAGGTCCTGAGTTATCACTACAATTTTTCAAACAATATACACAACAGTTAATAATAATAAAAAATTAACTGGGGTTCCTTGGGTGTCCCATTGTGCTGCTGAGCATGCCTCATTTAGAGGGGTTAGGTGACAATCCTGCCCTGAAGGGATAGATGTCGAGGGAGGATGAAAAAGGGGAGGGTAAATGGGGATGTGATGGGGACAGGTCAGAATGGACAGGAGAGGTTTAAAAGTGGTCCTTCAGGATGCTTTAGGCAGAAGTAAAGATTTCAGAATTAAAGAGAATTTGCAGGAATGTGATTGATGGCTAACATTCTGGAATTTAAAAACAGGAGCGTGTCACACTTGCCCTTTCAGATACAAGAGATCTTTTCATTTATTGGGAAAAACTTATTTACCTTCTAAAAACACCAATGGAATGTTACAGGTCATCCCAGCTTGGGATACAAATGGACCTACTCGTATTTGAGATAGAGAGCAAGAATAACCCAGTGGCCATGGAGCTCTATAGCAATCAAGATCAGGACAAGACCAAAAACCTTCACATGGTGTTTGCACCACTTCTTCTGGTTGTACTAGTGGGGAAGGAATCCAGCATGCTTCCCACACATACTTTGCTAGTGAAATCACATTCTTCTGTAATAGGAGACCTATAGTGCTTGACAAAGGGGCAGCAACAGTATTAGACACCTGAACAGGTATCATGGACATGCAAGAAACCGTATCTTCTGATCGAGTTTATAAACATAATACTTAATAGGAGCAGCGTTCAGGGTTCAAGAAGGAAGTGAAGCCAGCATGTCCATGATGGGCATTTCTGACTCATCCTCAGAAGATTTCACCACAGGGCTGCAAATATGTTGATATCTTCAGAGGATAGTTCCAGCATGTCATCAAAAGCTGCCAGTCTCCCACAAAGGACAACATGTACTTGGTGACTGCAGGAGCAAAGATTGCCAGCAAGCCTGGTGCAGAATCAGCTAAAGGTCCAGTTATCAGGACCCTTCATCTCATCCTGGCAAAATGAAAGCTACATGAGACAACTGGATGGAAGCCAGAGAGTCTCCCAATCCAATGCTGGAGTCCAGAGAGAAAGAAAGGAAAAGGACATTCCCATTTTCATAGAACAGGGAGGGTGAGTCACCTAGAACATCTTGCTTCTACTGGTCATTAGCTACCATGAAATACTTAGAGGTGGAAAAAGGAGAGGCCAGAACATTTCAGCAAGCAGAGCATAGTTCTTCCTCCCACAAAAACACACCAATCTTAGCCCATGGCAAAAGTGTCTAGGTAAAACACAACTTACTGTACAAACAGTATTACACAGTCCCTGCAATTAAGAGATCCAGCAGGACTGGCTTACTGTTGAAGAACTTCAAAGCCTGTCCTACTACACAAACAAAAGGTCATAGGTTCTGAAAGAAAGAGAGCCAGCAGGATTGGATCATTACTGAAGAACCTCAAAGCCCACTGAATTTCACAGACAGTAGTCCTAGGTTCTTCAAGAAGGGAACTCTGTTGAACTGGATCTTTTAAAAATAAACTTCAAAGCTAGCTCTACTACACAAATACTGGTCTCAGGTCTTACAAGTAAGAGATGCAACAGGAATGGCTCTTTATTAAAGAAGCCCAAAACTCACCATACTGCACCTGGGTAGAGAGGTGCACATGATGTCTATGACCATGGTGGAGAATAGCATGGAAATCATAATGCAGCAAGCAAAGAATGGCGAGCAGCTGGAGAGCACTGGTATCATGATATTGGAGACCAAGGATTCAGTAACCTTTGAAACTAACAACAACAACTAAAAAGGAGCCAGAAGATGGGGACCAAGCTGTTTCTAGTTTAACTTTCTCTATTTTTACATGAAGTCATGTATTTTCAGAATGAAATACTATTTTCTTTTTGAATTTGTATGTGTCATAGGACAGTGGTGACCTTACAGTGGATTCTGTGATATCAAATATGCTGCATCTTGAGACCCCAGTATCCAGTCAGCAGAGCCTAATCTCAATAGAGCCAACAGTATTGATCCATTGCTAGGAAGCAGCACCACTACATTCTTCTCCTATTCATCAATTTTCTCTGAAAGTCCGTGAACATAGTTACTAAATCTGATCTATAGATTAAGCAGAAACAGGACTTATGCCCTTCATGATATTCAGGGGAGGAAGGAGAGGTAAAGCAGCATTTATCAGAAATCAAAATAAGAAGGGCTCTCATCTAGACCTATCAATTCTACTTCTAGGTATATACCCTGGAGAAAATCTCATGTTTCAGTAAAAAAATATGAAAGGTGCTATAGACAAGTGCTGGAGAGGATGTGAAGGAAGGGGAACACTCATCCACTGCTGGTGGGAATGCAGAAGGATCCAACCATTCTGGAGAACAGTATGGCGGTTTCTCAAAAAGCTAGCCATAGATTTGCCATATGACCCAGCAATAGCACTGCTGGGTATATACCCAGCAGAACTGAAAACAAGGACACAAACCGATATATGTACACCAATGTTCATAGCAGCATTGTTCACTATTGCCAAAAGTTGGAATCAACCCAAATGCCCATCAACAGACGAGTGGATCAATAAAATGTGGTATATACACACAATGGAATACTACTCAGCTGTAAGAACAAACACACTACAAACACATGTGATAACATGGATGAATCTTGAGAACCTTATGTTGAGTGAAGCAACCCAGACATTGAAGGACAAATACTACATGACCTCAATGATATGAAATAAACAAGCTGCCCTAGATAGCAAGAGACTGAACGATAGGCTTACAGGAAATCGGAGGGTGGAGGAAGGATATGAGCCGATGTCTGCAGGGGTGGAATTTAAGACGAGATGGTGGTAAGTATGAACACAAAGAAGAGATAAAAGGGGGGCAAGGGATTGACTTTAGTTGGGGCTTTGCGGGTTTGAGGGTGGCTGGGGAGGGACGGATGGGTAACGTTGCCCAAAAGTGGGGGGAGGGAGGGGTAGCATACGAACACAGGAGAGGGTCAGGTGTTGGTGGAGAGTAAAATGCCGAGAAAATCATATCAAAATATAATAAAGAGGGTTACCTGTTTAGAATGCTCGGAGGGGAGGGTCTGATGCAGGACGGGCTCCTGGGGAATGTCTAAATGCTCATTCTGCCAGAGTGGGTGACACCATGGGGTAGAAACCCAAGTAGTGAGAGTGGGGGTGGACCCACATCCTGGGGAGGACTAATGCCATCAAATAGAGGGAACTGTATCCCTCGAGAGAAAGGGTGGCTCCCAGGGCATTGGGGCAGTTGAGCAAGTTAGGCCCTGAACACTATTCCATCTATCTCTGGAAGTGGCTCCTCAGGAAACGGAGGTTGGTTGTCACTGTGGGCACCAAGGTGGAAGGGAAAATGGACGTTAAATGTGTGGAACCAAAGTAAATAGGGGGTAAGAGAGGAGTTTCTTGAGAGTACACAAGGATGAATATAAAACATGTAATATTACACCATAACATATAGGAGATGACAGACTGATAATGTAAACCATAATGTAAAACATAGGATAACTAAAAATGTAAAGAAATGTGTATCCTAAAGTATGCACCATAATGTAAGCACAGATGTCACCTTGTTAGAAAGCTAATGTCTCAGACTCTGTACATCACTTTAAGTAAATATGATATGAATAGGGCGAAAGAGTATCACTGTGGAAGGGAAAAGGTTTTCTGGTGGATGTGTGGGAGTGCTGTATATTATATATATACATTGCTGTGGTCTAGGACTCCTGTGAAGAAAAGCTGAATAATTGGGGGGGGGGGGGGGGGGAAGAAAAAGATAGGATGTGGAATTTTTTCAAGTCAACATTCTTTATCTAAGTTCTTTATCTAACTTTATCCAAGTTCTTTATCTATCCTTTAAACCCATCGCTATATGCCATTCCCTAGTAAGGGACCATGACATTATATTGGGCTTCAAATTTCGGGGAGTTCTGGATCACAGAGTGTTTCAACAATGGCAATGGAGGGATACTGGTATGGGATACCAATGACAGGTGATATATGGCTGACAGGGAGCTGTACAGAACATATGTCCAGGGTGCATGGCAATGTATGGATATACTCATAGTGGCAACAATTAAAAACCACAGTAGGGGGGGTACTGGGTTCCCGGCCAGTGGTGCTCTGTCGTGGTCCCTAGGGGAGCAGCGACAGTCTCCCAGGTACAGTGGCGGGGACCGGGAGGGAGTGAGGGTTCAACAGTGAGCCCCTGATCCTAATGACTATGCTTGTGAGCTGATAAACCTAAAATAAGAACAAGGCCTAGAGCAACATTGTGCCTGGGAATTCCCTCCTGTCAGCCTTCATGTTACTCAAATGTGGCCAGTCTCGAAGCCAAACTCAGCATGTAAATGCAATGCCTTCCCCCCAGCGTGGGACATGACACCCGGGGATGAGCCTCCCTGGCAACGAGGGACCACTATCAACTACCAACTGATGATGCAACTGGAAAATGACCTTATACGGAAGGTTCAATGCGGATCAGCAGAATATCCATGTCTACATAAAATACCATGACTTTAAAATGCTGTTTGACCTAAAGTAAGGGGGAAATGGAAAGGAGAAATGAGTTTATATGGCTACGAGTTTCTAAAAAAGAGTCTGGAGGCTGGCAGAAGGATTGCCCTTATGCACAACTGAGCAGGGTCTGAGAGACAGATAAAGCAGATACAACTCCCAGATATTGGTTCCTGTGAGGGCTAAAGAGACCCATGGGAGTTATGGTCATGGCCGATGGGGTTAACTACCAGGGCAGATGGCCCCTCTTTGGAAATGGTGTTTATGTGTGATGAATCTGGACTCAGATGGGCTCTCCCTTCATAAGACTTTCATGCTAATGTGCTGGAGGTGCAGTTAATGTTGGGGTTTAAGATATATTTAGGGGATTTGAATCTCTGGACTGACAATGTGATAGCCAGGTCCTGAGCCTCAACAGACTCCAGCACCTACAATCTGATCTATTGGACTTACCACACTCAGCTAAGATGGAGTTGAAGAAGGACAACCACCACACCATCGAGCCTAGAGTGATTACAACTGAAAATGGGAGGATTGCATCCAGCATCCATGTGGAATCTGAGCCTCCTCTTGACATAGAGGTGCAATGGACACAACCAATCCAATGTCCACATAGAAGAGGTGGCATTGGATTGGGAAAAGTGGACATGGTGACTGATGGGTATGGGGAAAGGCAGGAAGAGATGAGAGGTGGAGGCGTCTTTGGGACATGGAGCTGCCCTGGATGGTGCTTCAGGGGCAATCACCAGACATTGTAAATCCTCACAGGGCCCACTGGATGGAATGGAGGAGAGTATGGGCCATGATGTGGACCATTGACTATGAGGTGCAGAGGTACCCAAAGATGTACTTACCAAATCCAATGGATGTGTCATGATGATGGGAACGAGTGTTGTTGGGGGGTGGAGAGGGGGGGTGGGGGGTGGGGCTGAATGGGACCTCACATATATATCTTTAATGTAATATTATTACAAAGTCAATTAAAAAAAAAAAAAAGAAATTTGCTATAGAAAATTATAAATGCAAAACACTAAACACCTACAAATATCCACTAACTGGACAGTTGATAAACTATGGTTTATGTATAATTTATTTTCCAGGGGCTGCTATTATAAATGCCACACAGTGGGTTGGCTTAACAATAGGAATTCATTGGATCACAGATTCAGAGGCCAGATGGCCTATTACCTCCTGAAGTTAGTAGCATTCTGACTGTCTGATTGGCAATCCTTTTGTTTCTTGACTTTCCTATCACATGGTGATATTCTTGCCTCTTCTGGGGTCCATTTGATTTCACCTTCTGGCTCCTCCTCATGGCTTTATTTCTTATAAAACTTCCAGTAATAGGATTAAAACTCACCTTAATTTTTAACAAAATCTTCAAATTTTCCCATTTGCAATGATTTCACACCACACTATTGGGATTAAGAATGAAGCATGTTTCTTTTCTAGGGTACATAATTCAATCTACCACAGATACTATGTAATGGTGGCTACTACAATCACTGGCATGGATGAATCTTACCTACAGTTGGTAAAAAAGAAAAACAAGTCATAGAAGAACACCTGTGTTATACATGAATTTTATAGAATAACTGTGATGTAATACCAAAAATTTAAGTAAATATTTGGCAATTAGAGATAAATATCTTTAGGTATAAAAGAGGGAAATGTCATCAGGGACATATACACAAGGACTTCAATATGGTTGGGAATTTTCCTATTTCATGTAGAAAGTGATCCATTCATAGCAGTTTATTTTCAGATTGTTTCACATTTAAATATTCTTTAAATAAGTATGGTCTTTGTATTAGTCATGATTCTCTAGGGAAACAGAATCAACAGGGGATGTCTGTCAACAGTATGCAATTTTATAAGTCTTTCACATAACTGGAGATGCACAAGTCCGATTCTGCAGGCAGGCTGCAAAACAGGGCTCTGATGAAAGTCCAGTGAAAGTCCTTGATGCATTTCCAGGAGACACTGGCTGTCCAAAGACAAGTTGGGAAATTCTCTCTGAATGCTGAAATTACTTCTCCTTTGAAGGCATTCACCTGATTGGATAAACTGTTACTCATTGCTGACTGCAAACTCCCTGATTGATGTAGATTTAATCCACTCTCTTTGCAGTAAAGTCACTGGTGACTAAAATCCATAAATGTTCTTGCATTACAATTAGTCCAGTGCTTGCTTGACCAAACAACTGGGCACAATTACCTGGATGAGCTGACATTAGCCTAACCATCACAGTCTTAAGCAATGTATTTTTCATTGTCAATAACAATATCTTAACCAATTTCTTTGAGTTACATTTTATTTTTTATGCATTTGTCAGACAATAAACCTAAACCAATTAACAAACAGATAAGAATTTCATTCATATGTTATTTATGAAATATATTTAAAATATAAGAACATAAAATGATTAAAAGTAAAAGGATGGAAAAAATGATAACACAAACACTAACAAAATGTTGGTATTGCTATATTTATGCCAAAGTACAGTCTATATTATCATTTCTAATGAAAAATCTGACTGGAATTAGTGAAGCATCGTTCATAAGTATAAAAATTTAAGCCATTCAGAATATTTAATAATTTTAAATTTCTGTGGGCCTCATGAGAACCTTAAAACAGGTAAAACAAAACCTGGCAGGACAAAAACAACCCACAAATGCGTACTCCTTGTGGAAGATCTTTTCAATCATTGATAGAGTAAGTAGTCAAAAACTATGAGTGATAAAGAATAGTTCAATAGGATAATTAAAAAACTTGACCTGATTGGTATATCGATTTATGTGTGTTTGTGTATGTGTGTGTATGCAAAGATCTTGTGGAAGATCTTTTAAATCATTGATAGAGTAAGTAGTCAAAAACTATGAGTGATAAAGAATAGTTCAATAGGATAATTAAAAAACTTGACCCGATTGGTATATCAATATATGTGTGTTTGTGTGTGTGTGTATGCAAAGATACATATACAAATATATAAATATATATGAAATCATATATGATTTCATACATATACAAATACATATACATATACAAACATATACATATACATATACATATACAAACATATACATATACATATACATACATATACAAAAGATACATATACAAATATATAAATATATATGATTTCATATATGATATATGATTTCATATATATTTATATATTTATAGTTCCATATATAGAACCCAATAAAAGAAGAATACATGTTCTTTTCTCAGACAAATAAAAGTTACATATGCACAAAATCAAAGTCTCAATTTTTATAATAAGCGCAAAATAGTATTTTGAAGTAACAAGAACAAAATAACCAAGTATTCAGGAAGAATTAACTTGAATGAAGACCAAGAAAAAAATAAAATTAATGCATTTACCCACAAGAACTCCAAGTAAAGGAATCATCAAAGACTTTCTATAACTAAAATTAATATGTTTAAAGATATAGAAAACAAAACTGATGATTTTGACTGGAAACTAAAAACTGTGGAAAAGAAATAAATGCAAATATTGGAATTGAAAGATATAATGATAAAAGTTAAGAACTTAATATATCTTGCCAGATAAAATACAGGATGCTATGGTGGATTGAATTGTATACCCAGGTTTGCACACGTGCTTGGGCTTAGTTGTCATTCTGATGAGTATGGACCCAGAATTGTACAGAATCTCTTGAAGATGCTACTTTAGTTAAGTGTGACCCAAATGTATCAGGTTATACTTTAACCCAGATTACTGTAATCCTTTATAAGCACAATGATTTTGAATAGAGAGGAAGAAAGACATGAAACACCCAAAAGATAGAAGTCAAAGAAGCCCAGAAGAGAAAGGAGACACTGTCATGTGCATGTCATAGGATGGGAAAGCCAAAGAACCTCAAAATTTTTGACTAGCCAGAAGATACAAACTTTAGGAGGAACAGAGTCTTGACTCTAAAACCATGAGCCAACAAATTCCTGTTGTTAAGCCAACCCTTCGTATGTTATTTGTTTTAGCAGATGGAAAATAAGACAGACACCCAGTTAAATTTTATTTCCAGGAAAGCACACTTTAAATATAAGTATGACTGATGTATTATTTTAGACATGCTTATGCAAAAAAGTTTTACCATGCAATATTTGGGACATGCTTATATCAACATTTGTTCATTGTTTATCTCAAGTTCAATTTTAACTTGCCATCCTTTATTTGTATTTTCTAAGCCTGGCATTCCCAATGTAGAATATGTTTTAAGGCTGATTTAACACAGATAAAGAAAGAATTAGAAAACTTTGCAGAATGAAACATGGAAATTTTAAAGGAAGGGACATATAGAAGAGTGCATAAGAACAGAATATATGAGAAGATTCAACTTACGTATAGAATATCCAGAATTAAAGGAAAGAGAGAAGAGAGCAGAAGCAATATTTGAAGTGATAAAGTTTGAGAACTTTCCAAAACATAAGAAAAACCTTGACCTTCAGAATCAAGGCAGCCTATGGAACCCAAGTGGGATAAATAAGAAAACCATACTTGGCAAATCTATCTTCTAGAGAAAATGACAGAATATCAGAGGTACATCTAGTATGTTGGTTAGTGTCCAAACAGAAGTAATGCAAGCTAGAAAGAAAAAAAAAGGAAAGATATTTTAAAAGTGCTGAAAAGAAATAACAAATAGAATTCTACACTTATCTGTGATGGCTAAGTTCATGTGTCAACTTGGCCAAGTTAAGGTATCCAGGTGTTTGGTCAAGCAAGCACTGGCCTGATTGCTACTTTAAGGATGTTTTGTATATTTAAATTATCAGTAAGCTGAAGCTCATATTTACAATCAACTAAGAAGATTGCCTTCAAGGATGAGAGAACTTTCTATCCTTCATTCAGTTGTACACCTTAAAGAGAGAGAACTGATGATTTCAGAAGTCAGGGGAGGAATATTCATCTCCACTTCAGCCTGCTAACTTCTCCTGGGTAATTAATCAAACACCATCAGAGTTCTCAGCTTGCAGCCCATCCTACGGAATTTGGACTTGCTGTCCCCAATATTGTATGAGCCAACTCCTATAATAAATCTTGTATTTACACTATATATATATATATATATATATATATCTCCTGTTTTGTTTTGCGAAGAACCTAATACTTCACCATAAATGTTATTTGAGAATAAAGATATATTTAAAACATTTCATACAAGCAACAACCATGAGAATTAGTTAATTGCAGACCCTTAAATGAAATATTAAGATGGTTCTTTAGACACAATGAAGATGATTCCAGATAGAAGATTAGGGATATAGGAAGCAATAAATAGCAATAAAGCAGGTCAATATGTTGACAATATTAATGAATATTGGTATAAAAGATAATAATATAGATGTGGAATAATATTTTTAAACTACACAATTGCTTCAAAAGATGACAAAAAAGGAAAAAAAAAACCTAACATGAAACAGGTGGGACATATGAAAAGCAAAGAGCTATAAAGTAATAAATATTAATAATTTACTTTTTTCTCAAAATGTTTCAAATTTTGTCAGACAATAAACCTAAATCAATTAACAAACAGATAAGAATTCCATTCATATGTTATTTATGAAATATATTTAAAATATAAGAATTTAAAATGATTGAAAGTAAAAGGATGGAAAAAATTATAATACAAACACTAACAAAATGTTGGTATTGCTATATTTATGCCAAAGTACAGTCTATATTATCATTTCTAATGAAAAATCTGGCTGGAATTAGTGAAGCACAGTTCATAAGTATAAAAATTTAAGCCATTCAGAATACTTACGAATTTTAAATTTCTATGGGCCTCATGAGAGCCTTAAAACAGGTAAAACAAAACCTGACAGGACAAAAACAACCCACAAATGCGTACTCCTTGTGGAAGATCTTTTAAATCATTGATAGAATAAGTAGTCAGAAACTATGAGTGATAAAGAATAGTTCAATAGGATAATTAAAAAACTTGACCTGATTGTATATGTGTGTTTGTGTGTGTGTATATGCAAAGATACATATACAAATATATAAATATATGAAATCATATATTTTTATATATTTCTGGTTGCCATATATAGAACCCAATGAAAGAAAAATACATGTTCTTTTCTCAGACAAATAAAAGTTACAAAATTACTGATAACCTAGGATCTGAAGCATGTTTTATTTAATTTCCAAGGGTCATACTGATCACAATTTAAGATAAAATAAAAATAAAAAGATGACCAAAAAATCCTCATAGTTTTGGAAATTAAGAGATAGGTTGTGGTGATGGTTTGAAGCTGTATGTACCCCCGAGAAACATGTTTTAAACTCTTTTGGGTGTGAACCAATTGTAAGCAGGACCTTTTAGGGAGGTTGCTTCAGTTAAGAAGGTTTGGCTCATCTCAATCAGGATAAGTCTTAATCCTATTCCTGGAATACTTTATAAGTGAACTGAAATTTAGACAGACAGAAAGAAAGCCACAGGAAGCAAGAGGGTGGATATTGCTGGAACCTAGAAAAGAAAGGAGAGACCAGGAGATGCAGACATGTGACCCAAGAGCGTAGGATTGCTGGCCGCTACCCTAGAATGGCAGTCTTCAGGGAAACAGCAACACCTTGACTATGCCTTTCTTTGGACTTTCTTTTAGTCTCAAAACCACAAGCTACTAATTCCCATTGTTTAGGCCAACTCATTGCATGGTATTTGCTTGAGCAGCCTAGGAAATTAAAATATTTGTATATTATACATGTGTTAATAAGAAATCACAATGGAAATTAGAAAATATTTGTAACTAATTGATAATGAAGTATCAAAATATGTGTAAGGCAGCTAATGCTGTGCTTAGAGATAAATGTCTAAGCTTATTTGCATACAAGAACAAAAAAACAAAAGGCTAAAAGTCCTGAGGAAGTATTCTATCTCAAAGAATTAAACAAAGAACACCAAATTTAACTCAGAATACATTTACTGACTACTCAATCATTGAGTACAATATACAGTTGTATAGCTAAAGGCTCCTTAAGCAATACCCAGCAGTTCATGATACAAACCTAAATTTGCCAAATCTCTATTGGTAGCAGTGATAGAATGAGTTCTAACATTTCTTCCAAGATCCCTCTCCTTAGTGTCCACACCTTTTAATCCCTTCCTTTTGAGTGTGGGCAGGCTTTTGTTCACAGCGGGATGTCACTCCCTTGATTAGGTTATTTCATATGACAATGATGAATGTGACTTGCATTTGTAATTAAGGTTCCTATTCAATTGGTTTTGGACTAACGAAAGGGAGATTATCCTAGGTGAGTCTGCTCTTGTCAAGTGAATCCCTTTAAGGAGGGTCCAGGAATTCTCTGAGGAGAGATTCAAAGTACAAGCAATGATTTTCTTCTTGGTATTGAAGAAACAAGCTGCTGCACTGTGAGATGCCTGGGGGAGGTTACATGAGAGGGTCAAAAAACAAAAACAGAAACCCTGAGAAACCTTTAGGAATTGAGAGTGGAGGCCTCAGTCCAACAACCGCAATGAATTCCGGCAAAAACCACCCATGTAAGCTTGGAAAAGAACCTCAAGCTCCAGAAAGGAATAAGCCTAGTTGACACTTGGATTTCAACCTTGTGAGACCCTAGGCATATAATTCTGCTTCAATTTTGATGTACATAAACTCTGAGAGAATAAATGGATGTTGTTTTAAGCTGCTAAATATGTAGTAATATGTTTCATCCTGCAGAAAATTAATACAGTACCTGTTGGCATGTCCTCCTCAATGGCTTTCTGGGATTCCAGTAGGTGGAAAAGGAAAGAGAGACGTGAAAGTCATGTATTTGGTTGTCTCAATGACTTTACGATTATTCATCCCCTTTCCCTTTACTTCATTATTTTCCTCCTTTCTTCATCTTTATTCATTTTATCATTCTGCTCCAGACACTTAACAGGTTAATTAAAAGTAGCTTCCCCTCAAAGAAATAATTGCCTTCTCCCATCTCAAACTGAGGGCAAAGGATGGAAAACTGTACACTAACTTTAGCACCTTTCCTGCTTACATGTTTCCTGAATAATTATGATTTCAGCAACTTATCCTTTTGTCACTGGATTCTAATTACTAAATGTTAACCTCTGAAAGAAGATGGATTGACCTGTTCTTTTATTTAGCATTTTGGGTAGCTATGTCCTGATCGATTAAATTTTTACTACAAAGATAAGGAAGGTATTTGACTTTCTTTTCAGCATAGTGGCTACAAATATGATTTATTGGCCCCTGCTTTGGACAAGGTGCTGTGTTAAGCTTGAAGAAGGCAGGTGGGCAATGAGCACCAAAATGCATTTAACTAGTGAAGGCCATCTTCCAAGTGATTTTAGGGAGGTACAATGCTGCCAATAACTGGATCTGGAAGCCTCACCTCAGGATATGAGAACTACCCGAGCTTGGTTTCTGTGTTGGCACATATGGAGTATCAATATACTACAAACCCTGTAAAATTTTATTACTTTTTTCTCAACCCTGAAAAGAAAGGAAAGTAATTGAACACAACTTCACAGTTTGAAAAGAATACAAATCCTTGAGAGACTAGGGACATTGACTCCAAGATTGGATCACTGTGAAAGTTTTGATTGTAGCCACTAAATGTCAGTAGCTAGCTCCATTATTCAATATCACCACCGTCAGAAACCTCTGGAGAAGTGATCATCTCTTACATTCTCATTCATTAGCCTTCCCTTCGGATTTTTTTTCAGTCTCTTTTCCTCAGGTTATTCTGAATCTTGGGTAGAAATATTTCTGTCCAGAAGATAATCTGTCCATCACATTTGAGGGGGCGTTAAATCAACATATGCTGATAACCAACTAAGAACTGAACATTGCTTCAAGTGTTTTATTGATGTTATAATTATCATATTTCCTTAATACTTTTATCATTATTTTTGTCATAGCAAAAATTTCTTGAGCATTTACTACATATATACATTGTCTTAATTCTCACACTAATCTTAAAAAGCAGGCAGTGTGGGGTTATTTATTTTTGTTTTTTGTTTTTTTTTTTTTCCATTTCTACAGATGGCAAAACTGACACTCAGATTAGGTATCCTGACCAAGGGACAGAGACAATAAGAAAAGTGTCTGGGTTCACACCAAGTCAGTGACACCAAGCTATTAATTTTATTTCTTATTTTCTGTGAGTGTACGTTTTTTTTGTGTGTGTGTATGTATGTGAGTGTACCAGAATTTCTGAGCTCGAATCCTGTCTTAACCTCTTACCAGTAGTGTGGTCTTGGCACATTATTCCAAGATTTCTGATTCAGATTCTTTATGTATAAAGCAGGGCTAATAATACTATGTACATCATGGAGTTGTTGTGAAAATTAACATACGGAAAAACATTTAAAATGGAGCCTGGCATTTGCTATATTATGACTTTTCTACTAGACTATCAGACCTGAAGTAATATCTAATAATCAAACAGAGATTCTATCTTAGGTTCTTCTTTACTCACCCTCTCTGTCTTATTCTCTTTTGAGTATTTTGCCAAAAGTATTAAAATGCCTTAATATTTGTATTACTCAGTCAAAGGGGTTCTGATGCAAAGTACCAAAACTCTGTTGGTTTTATAAATTGTGTTTATTTGGGATAGAAGCTTACAGTCATGAGACCCTAAAGAGTCCAACTCAAGGTACCATAAAGGTATTTTCTCATCCAAAGTCTGTTGTCATGTATTGAAGTAAGATGGCTGATGATGTCTGTGAGGGTTCAGTCTTCCTCCTTCTTCCTAAGGCTCTGTGGGCCCAGCTTCTCCTGGTCTCAGTTTAGGCTGGCATAAGACTCATCTGTCTACCCATGGCTCGTTTCTTTCTGGACTCAGTTGCTCTATTTTTTTCACAAGTCAGCTGTAGACTACTAGGCTCACCTTTCTTCCTGGGGCCTTTGCTGTGTCTAATGCTCTGTCTCTATTCCTCTGTGTTCTTCTCCTGTGTATCTATGTCCCTGTCTTTGATTGAGCACCCATTTATATATTTCACAAAGTTGGAGGGGCAGGGACTCAAACCGAGTCTCCCTATGAAGTGACCAAATAAAAGCCCTAATCTTTTTTTCTAATAAAGTAAAAATGACACTTCTGAATTTAATACAATCTAATATGCCCCCAGGAACAGGCCAGTTTACAAACACAATCCAATATCTATTTTTGGAATTCATAAACAATACCAATCTACCACATATTTAAAGGATCTCATCAGTCTTTTATTGAAGTGAAGCCCCTACAATGCTTTGTTATGCTTAAATTTTTTTTTTTTAAAGATTTATTTATTTATTTAATTTCCCCCCCTCCCCTGGTTGTCTGTTCTTGGTGTCTATTTGCTGCGTCTTGTTTCTTTGTCCGCTTCTGTTGTCGTCAGTGGCACGGGAAGTGTGGGCGGCACCATTCCTGGGCAGGCTGCACCCTCCCTTCACGCTGGGCGGCTCTCCTCACGGGCGCACTCCTTGCGCGTGGGACTCCCCCACGCGGGGGACACCCCTGCGTGGCAGGGCACTCCTTGCGCGCATCAGCACTGCGCATGGGCCAGCTCCACACGGGTCAAGGAGGCCCTGGGTTTGAACCGTGGACCTCCCATATGGTAGACGGACGCCCTAACCACTGGGCCAAAGTCCGTTTTCCTGTTATGCTTAATTTTAGCATCATGAGATGATGAAAGGGTCTTAGTATGGAAATTAGTGAAGCTTAAAAATATCCAATACCAGGATCATTGCCTTTCAGTTTCAGAGTGGAATTGTTTAATTCTCCTATTGTCCTATGAAAGCAACCTGCTCCCAATGAATTTCCCCGGACTCTTACTCAGGCACCACTTGTTATTAAGGGATATTACTAGAGGGAATTATATATTTCTCAAGATATATATAATTCCTGGGACAAAAGACAAAATAAAAATATCTTAAATATCATAGTTATTTTTTAAGTGCTGTACTTGCACTATCAGATTTGTAAAGTGAGACTTGGTAATCTCTACTTTGTGTTCTTGTATTGTCTGATCCTGGGAGATGAAGATGACTCACTGTGATAGAAAGATAATTTAGAGCATTCTGAGCCTCTGAAATTTTTCATATGCCTCCTCTTGGCTTCCAAAGTGATTTGCCTAGTAATATGACCAGCAGAATTCTGACTTAAGCACTCAGCTAAACTGTAAAAATACCCATAAGGAGTGACAAACCATTGAAATGACTGATTTCACTACCTAGCGAAGACT
The DNA here is from genome assembly GCF_030445035.2 of Dasypus novemcinctus. Taxonomy (NCBI): domain Eukaryota; kingdom Metazoa; phylum Chordata; class Mammalia; order Cingulata; family Dasypodidae; genus Dasypus; species Dasypus novemcinctus. The sequence goes on from NC_080675.1 coordinate 22,843,042, forward strand.
CCTCAGGTTACTTGTCAAGTAAAGTGGCTCCAGGTTGTGACAAAAGCTGTTTCTTTGAACCAGGATTAGATATTAGAGAATTTATATTTTCTCATTTTACATTTTACATTGTATCCCAAGTTCGTAAAGAGAACTATCCTTTTATAAGTCCAGAATGTTTGTTAACTGATGTCATGAAAAGATTAAGGCAGACAAAACTGTTTTATCTTGGTTCTATTACATCCTTGTTATCTTGGACATGTTATTAAAAGTACACAAGTTTTATTTCCCTCTGATATAAAATGAGTTAAAGGACAAGTGTAGAGAGAGATATGGAAAGAGAACAGGTAGCCTTTAATGAATAATAACTTTGTGGTTAGTCTTCAGGCAAGGACAGGTGTGAGTCTTGACTCTCTTATGTGATCTTGAACAATAATTTAACATTTTCAGCAGCTGCTTGTACATTTGTAAAACAGGGGTACTATCTATGCAAGAATTACTGTGAAACGCAAATGGGATGGTGCCTATAAAGTTCTTAGCAAATTGCCTGGCACATAGTAAATTCTTGTTTATTACTATCACCACAACTCTACTAAACTCTTACTACTAAACTATAGTTTTGCTCATAAATGTCTTTCTAGGGATGACCTTTAATACTAAGCAGTCCCCCAGTAGTTTGTGATTTGTGGTCAAATTGGACAATTTAAACTGCTGTGATTGGTACAGAGAAAGGGAGGAGAAGGCACATGGAAAGATGAGTGAAGATACTAGGAATGAAATACAATGGCTTCTTGCAAACTTCAGGGAGAGAAGAAAGGCAAAAAGAAATAACCAAATTATGCATAAAATCAAGAGCAGGAATGAGAAAGTTTAGATTAAATTCTAGTGTTAGCCAGGTGCCTTGTCTTTTCTGAGGAAATGGACTTTATGACTTTCTCTTGAGTTGAAAGAGTTTAATTCATTGTACTTGGTGCTTTGATCAATGTTAAGAACAAACTCAGAAGGTCAAACAAATTTGCAAAAATGAATGATATCAGGGCAATGGGTAGAGGTGATGTGCATGGAGATTCCAGTCTGAAAGTATTCAGGAGGGACAGGAAAATGAGCTCAGAAATCTGAAAGGATCACAGAGGAAGGGGCATCAAGGAACCCAAGAAATTAAGCTCACTCACTAGTGAAGTAGGATATGTTCAGGGAGCAAGACTAGAAATTGAGTGAATTTTTAATTCTCAGGTTGCTTTTATTTCTGCTTTTCTTCCTTTGACCTCTCCTTTCAGAACTGTAGCCTGAAAATGTTAGGCTAACATAGAGAGGTGGAATTGATGGACTGTGAAGAGATCTGTGGGCTGGCCAAGTAAGTAATCGTAATTTTCTTTTGCTGTCATTTTTTTTCCTTTGAATTAAGTGATTTTGACCTTAGACAAATTGCTTAGCCCATCTGAATATTAGGGTCTTTCTCCATAAAACTGAGAATATACTTTTCATTCAAGGCTTTTGTGAGATTTAAATGAAATGATATAGGTAACACTCCTCATCAAGGATCTTTATACCTACTATAAGCTCAATAAATCAATACTTTTCCCCAAGAAAATTAATTTTGGTAAAGTCATGTTGGGATAGGTAATAGAGGACTACTTTCTTTATGATAATGATTTGCCTATACCTCGCCACATTGTCAAATCTTTATCCATTCATGTGAGTTTTTGAATGGATCTAAATGACCTGATAAATTGTAATTGCCAAATTGAGAACCACCAGTCGATCAAATTCCATTTATTGAACATGAACTAGATGACACAATTTAGAAGCTATACCTACAAAGAAAAATCTGGCCAAATTCTCATCCTCAAGGACTGAAAATCTAATAACAATAAGCAACTAAACCCACATGCCTCATATGTGTGCAAATACAAATTCATGCAGAATAAGTTTCTTTTAACATAGTGTTTTTGGGCATGTTTAAGACAGTTATTATTTGAAATTTTTTAAAAGAAAGAATACTATTTTGTCTGTTGGTATCCTTATATTTAGTGTCCTTCCACACTGGAAGAAACTTTCTTAATTATTAGAATTTTATAAGCATTTTATATTCTAAGTTAGTTTTAGTTTCCAATGTCAAAAAGCAACATCTATCAAAGCATTAAATTCTTCCTGTTATTTTAAGTGAGAAAATTTTGTCTTAAGCACGATTTAACTATAATGGAAATTTTAAAATATTAGCCAGTCACTGAAAATAATTTTATGTTAACAGCTACTACATACAGAAGATGAACATATCTATTAGCAGAGTTTCAAGTTTGCAATAGAGGTGTTCATAAAATGTATAGCAATAGCTGATTGGCTACTATATATTTAAAATCCCACCATAGCGCTCTTGTTAAATCTTCCTTTTCTAGCATTGATCATGATTCAATGGAACTTTCAGCAAAATTAAATTCTGAATGAATCAAGGGAGATTTGTTCCCTAATACATTATTGTAAAGCTTACTAATGTCTATGAGTTGTAGTGTTTTCTTTGGAAATTAATGTCCTTTTATTTTTCAAATGTAATTTTAAAAGGAATAGAAGTTCTTGGTAAATAACCCAAGAACCAAGTCCCAGGGAGCATCAGAGTTTCTTAGAGACATCTGTGTGTAAACTCACTGAGGTTTCAAAGTTCATGAAGTCACAGGCATTTTCAGAAAGCAAGACCCAGGACAAGCGGAAATACCGCTTTTCAATTGTGTGAAATCAGGGTTTGAGTAGAAGGGACTCCAGACTTCGGCTCTTCTCCTTGGTAGCTTTATAATTCTGGGAGATCAATTATTTTCGAGGCTCTGTTTCATTATTTCCTTTTTTTCTTTTTAGGTTTTTCTTTTCTTTTATTCCCTTTTTAACTTTATTTTTAAAAAGGAAGTTTTAGATTACAGAAAAGTTACATAGAAATATAAAGGATTTCCATATAACCCATCCCCTCCCCTTCTCGCATTTCCCTTTTTTAATAACATCTTTCATGATTGTGGTACATTTGTTACAATTGATGAACATTGCGATTAACATGGTCAGTAGTTTATGTTATGGTTTATACTTTGCACTGTACAATTGTATAGGTTTTGACAAAAGGTATTGTGGCCTGTATCCATAATTGCAAAATTATGCAGAACAATTCCAATGTCCTAAAAATGCCCTATATTCCACCTATTCCTCCCTCGCCCTCCCTTTAGCTAAACTGTTGCCTCTGTAATCTACCATCCCCTTCAGGCTGGCCTGGTCCTCCTTAAGCCAAGGTTATTCTTTTTTCTGGATATGTTCCGACTGGAATCTGTGTGGCAATTACCTCTGCACTTAATAAACAAGCCTAGCTCTTAATGTGGGGAACAATTCATGTGAACAATAAATACCTCCATAAGCGTGAGATAATCTTACATGTAATTGTGGCTAATGGAGCTTTCCAAACCTCATAAATTTGCTGATGGCATATGTCCATGAGGCTAAACATTAAGCCATACGTGTATTTTTGATTCTTGTACTACAGAAAGGTGCAATGGAGCAGGAAATGGTATGAGAAGAGACTATCTGAACTAGTGACTAAAATATTTGTGTGTTCTATAATTAGCAGCGAGTCCTACTAAAAAGGCAGACCCCTGGGGCTCCCTACCAGATAGTCTGAGTCAGCAGGGGGTAGTTTTGGAATCTAAAATTTTGACGAAGTGTCTAAGATAATTCCAACGTAAGGGAAAAACTTACTAAAATTGATGAAACAACATGGGGTAAAAAAGATTAAAAAGGGGGTGTTTCTGTAAATATACATGGACTGCATTCGGCAAACATACATGGACAGAGAGCAGGATATTGGGGTTGAGGATGTGAACGTATCCATAAAATCTTCACATCATGTTACATGGCTTTTAGTGACACTCTGGCATTTGCTTTCATCAAGCCTTTAGAAAAGTTAAAAATTAAAAAAAGCAAAAACAAACTTGGTCTTCAACATCTTTCATTTTACATTTTCTTTCCTGGCCCTATTTCTTCTCATCTACATTTCTCTTTAGGCATTGAGAGTGAACACGCTCCCTCTATAATCATTAAATCCATGTTCTTAAGTCCCAATGCAGGATTTTCTCTGTAAGACTGATTTCAAATTTTTTGTTCCTATGTAGCAAATCAGCTGTGCATTTCATCGTCTCACTGGTAGAACCAGGAAAGAATTGTAGGGATTGGATCCTGTTTTTAATGTAAATGTCTGTCGTCTTCTCTCAGGGAGCCAAAGTTCAGAAATGTGACTCTCAGAAAACAAACTCCAAGTACAGCTAATTAACATTACCCATATTAGATTTCACCTTTCCTAGAATATTTGTATTCAAACAGGAGTTTCTTAATCCTATCCATTCTCTAATAGGTAACATGCCCTTGAACATTTTTCAGTCACCCTTCACCTGCTTACCTCTACCCATCCACATTTGAAGAACAATGTCAACCTTTGAAGGGGATTTTTTCTTGAATGTCTACCCAAACTAAACCTCAGTGTGAAATAAAGGGTTACTATTGCGTCTCAAAAGTGTGCATATAAGGGAAAATAAGGAATAATTGGAATATACATAGTCTGTAGAGTCAGAAAGAATCATGCTTGAATTATATATTAATACCTACTACTTTGTGTCCATAAGCATATTTTTTTACCTCAAAATCTCTGCTTTCAAATAATATAAAATGGAGGTAACATATGCCTTGCAGCATTATTACAAGTTGCTAAAGAGACAAGCATATAGCAAGGTACCTTGCATCAAATATAAACTTAGTGAATATTCATTATTCTTTTATTTCTATTTCAACTAGAGGATAGGGGACTTATATAACTTATTATATGAAGAATAACAAAGGCTGAAAGGAAGACTAAATTTTTGTTAACAGAAGATAGCATTTACAGATGGCTAATCCCTATTTCTTTTACTTTTGTTTCTAAATTTTACAAATGTACTCTTCTTCCATATGCTGTTTAACAAGAGAGTCAATGCAGTTTATTTTCCTTCGTTTTCCTGTGTCTTTTATAGTTGTTTAATCTCCGCCCTACCAAGTGTGACTTTTTTCCCTCCAACCTGACTAACAAAGCCAATGTTTAAATTTTACTCTGGTTCTCTCCCCTGAATCCATGCAAGGGTGTGCATGGGTGGATCTGAGGCAGCCCAGATGAGTAATGAAGTTCAGTGCTACAGATCAAAGGCTGTGCTGTCAGGGGGAACAGACCTTTGCTAGCACCACAGGAGCTCTCTGCAATCAGTTGTAGAAATGTCATGGGTACCATTTTCTTATGTTAAGGACTACTAACTTTTATTTCAAATTCCAGCAGTAATAAAATGCATTTTAAAGTTAAGAGTAACTCTGAAAGAAATGTGTTTTTTTTCCCTTGCATTTTACTTTGGATCACATGCAGTTGATCACCCTCTAAGAGCAATAGCCTGCAAACCCCAAATGAATGACTTCATCGCTCAAGTTCTTTCTCTGTGGTGATATATGCATGAGGGGTGCTGGTGAAGATACAAGTGATGCCTCCTTCCTGTACTGTGCTAAGCACTGGGAACAAAGTCACCTGTCCTTAGGGACCATCTGAAAAGATACGGAGGACATAGAGTGTAACAAAAGATTTGCAATGCATTGTGTTTGTGCTACTTTTGAGATGTGGGGTGTCAGGAAAAGCTTTACTCACCACAACTTTTGAGACCTTCCTGAAAGATGGATTAGGGGTTTTCCAACTTAAAAGGTGGCATATACCACGAGAAAAACCCTAAGTAGGAAGAAATGAAAGGTAAATAAATGGAAGGTTTAGAGAAGTGAGAATGAATGTAGTGTGGAGTAGGAAGGTGAGGGAGAGATGATGAGGCACAAAGAAATTGTAGTTAAGAACAGCATATTGCCATATAGTTTGCTATTTGTGTATTTGAATAATAAGACTGTTTTTGGTACCATAAAGAATGACCCTAGTAATTATGTGTAGGATGCATTAATGAAGCAGGTGATCAGACATGAAGGCTTGCCAGTAGTCTACGTGTGAGATGTTGAAGGTCTATATCAACTGAGGGAGATTTTACACCCAGGAGAAATTTGACGGTGTATGGAGACAATTTTGCTTGTCAAAATTAGTGAAATTGATACTGACATCAGGCAGGGAGAGGTCAGTGATGTTGGTAAACATCCTCCAATGTACATAAAATCCTTCTCCCCTCAAAGAATTATCTAATCAAAAATTTTCAGTAGTGTCAAAGTTGAGTAACCCTTGTCCAGACAAAGATTTTGGTAGTAGAAATAAAGAAGGCTGATTTTAGGAATAATTCCAGAGAAATTTGAAAACTGATAGAGAATGCAAAGAAAAGGAAAGAATCAAGGATCTCTAAGAATTTTTCTCTTTTTTGTAGTAGTAGCACCTTATTTTTATTTTATTTATTTATTTTTCTTTGATTTTTTAATTAAAGTTAATAGAAGATCACAAGGAATGTTACATTAAAAAACATTTTTAAAAAAACCAAAAAATATAAGAGGTTCCCATATAACCCACTCCCCACCCCCCCCATCTCATCGTTTTTGTAAATTGTATTTTTTGAAGATATATATATAAATGTTGCAAAAAAAATTACATTAAAAAATATAAGAAGTTCCCATATAACCCCCACCCCCCACCCCACTCCTCCCAGACCAACAACCTCCCCCATCATTGTGGCACACTCATCGCTCTTGGTGAACACATTTTGGGGCACTGCTGCACTGCATAGATAATAGTTTACCCTGTAATTCACACTCTCCCCCAGTACATTCAGTGGGTTATGGTAGGGTATATAAAGTCCAGCATCTGACCCTGAAATATCAATAAAAACAACTCAGAATCCCCAAAATGCCCCCACATCACATCTCTACTTCCCTCTCCTTACCCTCAGCAAATACTGTGGCCACTTTCTCCTCCTCAATGCTAAAATTTCTTCTATTACTCATTACAATAGTTTTAGAGTAGAATATCAGTAAGGCCACTCTAGTCCATATTTTATTCCTTCATTCTGTGGACCCTGGTATGGCTCTGACGCCCTTACAAATAAGAGGACTATTTTTAATTCAATAAAACAAGATGACATTATATTATTGGGTGAGTGTTTCTGATAATTTGCTACCCAGAGGAGACTGAAGGTTAGAAATAGATTTTTAAGTCACTGACTTTTCAGTAATAGTTAAGGACATGAGAATGAATAAGATAATTGAAGAAGAGTGTATAGGGTTTGTAACCAGAGATATGCATCAGAATCATCTGGCTTCACTCTAGAATAATCTAATTTGATAGAGTGAAAGTGGTTCCTAAGTACACATTTCTTAAATATGCTTTCTAAAAGGTAAAGCACTAATTTATTAATGGCTTTCTAAGTGGAAGAAAGAAATAGTTTAGAGGGAACAAAGATAAATCTAATCTTTTTGTTGATAAGTAGTTTTGTGGAATTACCTTTATATCCATATAAATATTCTACATAATTACAAAACAAAACAAAAATTTAAATCTTTAAAAATCTAAAACAAAATTAATAAACCCTATCAATGTCTTGATTTGGTGGCATAACTACACAGAGAAACCATGCCAAGTGATTTTATAATACAGGAATGCAACCATATATGCCTAATGGGATGGCTGTTTTCAGGAATCTTAATGGTTTTGGCAGTGCTATTCTGAGACTGCTGTATATATATGAGGTAATGAAAAATTTTAATTACCCATGTGTCTTTGAGAATACTGAGAGTTTTGGAAAGCAAAAAAAGATATACAGATATATGGCTTATTATTGAGTAAAATTCATGATCTTATATTTGAGTTTGAATGGTCAATATAAGCTCATAATATATTTTCCTTAAAAAAAAAAATACATTCTAACTCTGCCTACTTAAAGTGCAAAAAATAAAGATAAAACTCAACTGCAGTAAACTTTATCAGAATCAGCTTGTTGTCTCTCAATACAAATTCTCAGGAAGTGGAACCAGGGCCCCCTTGAAGAAATGGCTAAATCCAAGTCTAGTTCTTGGTTCCTGTCATAGTTTGATATTAATTATGAATTCCAAAAATAGATATTGGATTATATTTGTAAACTGGTTTTTTCTTCTGTGCATATTAGAGTGTATTAGATTCAGAGGTTTTACTTCTACTTGATTAAATAATGATTAAGGCTTTGAGTGGGCCATGTCAGTAGGATGATGAGTCCCCACCCCCTTGGTGGCTGGGGACTCAGAAAGAAAACTTCATCACAGAGAAGGGAGGTTGGCGTTTTGATCCTGGAGCCTGGGAAGTAAACACACAGGAGAAGCAGGTACTTGCGGAAAGAGCAAAGGTTCTGTTAGACATGGCAGAGGCCCAGGAAGAGAGATAAGCCATTCACTTGTGAGTCTACAGCTGGCTTGTAGAGAGAGGAAAGCAGCTGAGCCTGGAGAGAAACAAGACCCAGGAGAGAGATGAGACTTTTCCCAGCCTACGACTGATATAGGGAGAAATTGGGACCGTGAACCTTAACCGGAAGAGGAAGGCTGAATGTTGGCAGCCATCTTGCTCCAACACATGGCAATAGACTTTGGTGAGGGAAGTAACTTATGCTTTATGGTCTGGTAATGATAAGCTTCTACCCCAAATAAACACCCTTTATAAAAACCAACCCATTTCTGGTATTTTGTATCAATACCCCTTTGGTTGACAATTACAGTTCCTTTTCAAGAAAAAGATAGATGAAAAAAACAAATAAAGCACACCACCTTAGTTGTCATCTTGGAAGGATGCTAGTGAACCAATAAATTATTTTGGAAACTAGTAAGAAATGGGGAAAAAAAGTCAGACATTTCTCTTTATCTTTCTCATATGCAGTGCACCCCAAAGTGAAAAATTAGTTGGTTGAAGGAGTTTCTTTTAAAATAAACAGTCCAGCTAAAAAATGAAAAAGGGATGTTAAAATTAGAATATCATCATTTTGTAACTATTGACATAATGTCCTTAGGCAATAATAATTGCAAAAAAGAGAGGCCACCAAACATGCCTTGTCTTCTGCCTTGAAAAAGCTCAAGCCTGAACCTGATGGAGCACCTAGATTTATTTTCAGAATAAATACAGGCGACAGAGTAACCTATAAAAAGACATTTTTAGAAGACAATCGGCAAATTCCAGATCATGGTAGACAAGAGAAACATTTTTCTTTAACAAAAATATAGCAAAGAAAGAAGGAAAGGGAGAAAGGGTGGCAGGAAGAGTGATTAAAAGAGAAGTAAGATATGTACAAATTAACTAGAATACATGGCCTGTATTCTAATTCTGTTTCAATCAAACAAACTTTAAAATATTTATTTGTGAGACAATGTTGCTGATTTGAAAACTGACTGGATTTTTTGATATCAAGGAATTAATACTCATTTTAGGTGGGGTAATAGTATGTAATTATGCTTCAAAAAGATGTCTTTTCTAAAATAGTCACTTATATATTTATGGGTGAAATGATGAAATATGTGAGATTTGCTTCAGAAGAATTTGGATGATTGGGAAGTTGATGGGGGTTTAGAAGAAATAAGTTTCAACATAAACTGAAAATTATTTATAAAGGGTGGTGAATATATGGAGGATCGTTTTACCATTCTTTGTAGTTTTGCATATGTTTAAAAGTTTTCTAAATACTGAAGAGTTTTTAGAGCTTCCCAATTAATTGTGTTTATGCAAGGTGATTACTGGCACACGGTTAGAATAAAAAGAAACAAGGTAAGAATCCTAAGACTACAAACACGGATTTGAAGAATTTATGGATTTGAGAATTATAATCAATAACTGCCTTGCAGGGAGAAAAGGCAGCATCACCTTGGGTACAATTCTTGGGGCACTGGTAAAAAATCTGAAAAGACACAGTTCCAGTCTCTCCACTTAACCAGAGTTAAAACTGGGTTCCTCTACACAATTTTGTTTTCATATCGAGCTGATCGTCAAAGAAATTTACTTTGGTAATGAATTATATTGTTTTCATTTAATTTTCTTTTCTTATAGTTTCCTGGCTCTAGATAGTATTTTTCCTACCCTACGACAGGTCTCCCAAGACCTGTGAAATATATTTATTTCTTAAACCTTCTCATATCTCCCATCAGAGTCCCCATCTAAATGAAGGATATGGTAATGCATAGCTAATAACTGCTCAAAACAGAATTGGTGAACTTAGTTAAATTGGATTGGACTGAGGGTAAATGAGAATATAGATGAAAAGAAAGAACATGTACCTGTAGCCTGTACCATAGGAAAGGTGTAAAGATCCAACTGGAGTCCAGGAACATTTAGGGGACTGCAGAACTTGAATTGAATTAGATTTTAGAACTTCTCTTCTATGCTCCAGAAAAATTTTATATAGGCTATGCTCCAGTCAATGCTCCAGAAAAATTTTATATAGGTTAAACATTGTTGAACATTGTCATTGACTCATAGTGAGAAAAGAATGCACAACAGAGCAGCCTGCAAGCTTTGTGTGGAAGGAAAGGGCTGTGGGTAGAATATGGTGCCACGATTTTAAACCCTAAAAACATGTATATAACCCCCATTTGCGATTCAGGACCAAATAGTGACACTTCCTGTTTCCAACTCCCACCCTCAGGATCACCTTGCCTCATGACACATCTGATGTATCTTCAGCATCTAAATTTAAAAATTATCACCTGCAAAACCCATGGCCATTAGAACAATTTTTCCATGCTCTTAGTTGCAACCTTTCCCAGATGCATAGTTTTATTCTGATTTGTTATTATCACCATGCTAATAGCAATGGGAAAGCTGCTGTGGTTTCATGCCAGTATTTGTGAATAGGAAATTATAGGTGGTTTAGAAAATAGACCATGAGTAAGATAAAGATTGGACATTTAAAATATCCACTGTATTTTAAGGTCCCTCTCCCAATTTGGGGCTCCCTAAGGGCTCCCATAAATTGCTGTACAGTATGCCTGATGCCTCCATCTTCTAAGGATGCATAGAGTTCAGCCCATTGATTAAAAAGCAAGGTCATTCGGGGCAAATGAAAAAGAACATCCACTCTAACTTACTTTTACTTCTAGGAAATGTCATTGATTGACGACTAAATTTGCAGCAAGTCTGTTTTATGTCTGACCCTCAGTTCCAAATTGATGAAATGTAAATATAATCACCGTCAAACCTAATATAACCCTGAGATAGTTTAAGAATTTCTTGAACTATGCATTTAACAATGAGTTAAATGTAAAACAAAAACATAAGATATTGTTGTTGCTAGTTGATTCTGTCTGCCTATTTTTCAGTTTTCAGTGCAGGTCTCCCTGAACCCCATTATGTGATAAACATTTACAGTGTCAGGCTTCATTGTGCACTTTGTCATGTGTGTGTGCCCCCAATTTAAAAACGAATCAGGAAGTTTGCCCTACTCCCTCCTAAACAGATTCCAACCTGCATGTTGCCTAAGTTCATACTTTTCAGGACCCAAGAGTCTATTTAAACACACATCGAATACTGGATGCCTCAAAAGAGATGTCTTGAATTACCTCAAAATAATTGAGCTATTCAGAGAGCCCTAGATTGTTCCACATGTCATTGAAGTCTCTGGCATAACAATCACCTCATGTGATAGGGAATCATGTGACCTTGGACAAATGATTTATAAAACCCAGAAAGGTTAAGAGTTGTCAGAGCCTGAATGTGCCTATTGTATTTCAGTAATTGGCACTTAGTATTTGATTTAATGAAAGCTTCAGAATAAAGAAAGTTTCCATAGACATGGCTGTTATGCTAATTTTTATTCTACCCTCTTCTGTCTTCCCAAACAACAATCAGAAACCTCTGTTTTCTGTTACAGGACCACTTTTGCTCTCCCTGCTTTCTGCATACATTTTCCAATTTCTCAGTAGCCTCAGTAAAGACAATGACTGCAAATTATAGGTCTCTGGTTAACTAGCTTTGGCTCTCCCAATCTAAAGAAGCAAATTCCATTGTATATATTGGGCAAAATCCATGTCTGTCTTCCATATATGTTACATTATTCAATATTCTTTAAAGAAGACTGTTTCTTGGTGAAATTTGTCGACTAATTCCAATTATGTGTGTCTGGGAGGAGCATATATATATACATGAATATGAAATAAGCTTGTCAGATTCTCTTAGGTCTGAGCTAGAAAAGTTTATTTTGTTTTTTTCTATAAAATATCCATTGATAATAATAAAGTCATAGAGTCCTTCAAGTTATCCAAGCCCCTACAGGTAACGGCAGTGAAAAATAATCATTAGAGACATCGTATGGAAACTGAAATTCCAAAGCAGGACTAATTAGTCATCAATAGAGTATTACCTAATGTTCTATCACTAGTTCTGTTTTGGACATGTTTTAAAACGTGAAGATCTAAAATCCAAATTCAGTCTCCTATTAATATGTACTGTGATCTTCAGTCTATGCAACATTTTGAAGTTAACTGTTTTCTTCCTTTATTGTAAAGCTGCATTGTTGCATGTGTGTGTATATATGCAACTGAATGAAAACAAGGAAAAGGGGAAAAAAAAACTTACAGTCTCCACAATCCCAAAACAAGTGCCTTTTTAGCTTCTTAACATCAAATTAAATCTTCTGTTCTTTGTTTTCTCGATGTAACTGCAACTAGGAGCTGAAGGCGATGAAAATCTACAAGATAAATTATTCTGGTTTCCAATGAGAATGAGGGTACTGCAAAAATTACAAGCGAGACTCTGCAGACTACAGATTCTAAAGAACATCAAAACATTAGAGATTTTTCAGAAGGTTTTGAAGTCCCCAGATCATCATTTGAACTCCTGTCAAATCTCTTCAAATCCATGGAAAGAAATATTGAAGAGGTTAATAATTAACAATGTAGTCAATAATTTCAACTGAAGCGATTTAAGCATTTAATAAACCAACATACAACTAAATCTAGCTGATTAGCAAAAGGGAACCACAAAAAATTGAACTGAAGGGAAAAAGTCAGTGCGATGTTTTGTTTTGATTTTCTGTAGCAATCAGGAGGTCTTCAAGCATAGCTAAGATTGATAACTATATGTATGTAATTTGAGGAGAACTTGGAAAGCAATAGGGCTCCAAATTAAGTCTACTACAGATTTGCCTTTTAGGCCTAAAATTTTGGAATCTGAGAGAAGACAGTATTTTAAGGCAAACATGTTTGGAAGAAGTGTAACCTATGGTATTAATTCTAGGTGAATTAATTTTTCAAATCCTCATCAAGGCAAATTTAATTTGGGAATGAATGACAATATTTTAATGCAAACATTGTGGTGGCTTGGAGCGATGTACCCCATATGGTTTGTGTTCTTAAACTTAATCCATTCCTGAGGATGTGAAATCTTGTAAATAGGACCTCTTGGTGAGTCAGGATGAAAGCCTTAAAGAAAAGGTCAGAGAGAAAGAGAAAAAGCCAGAAAGGACAGCCAAAAACTGAAAGTGAAGGGAATTGGACTAGAAGGGAGAGGGCAGGAGAGGCCACCATATGCATTGCCATGTGACGGAGAAGCCCAGGATCAAGGATCACCAGCATCCAGCCCCAGAATGCCAGTCTTTGGGAAGAAAGCATTGCCATGATGATGCATTGGTTTGGACTTCTCATCTCAAAACTGAGAGCCAATACATTCCCATTGTTTAAGCCAGCCCATTGCATGGTATTTGCTTTAGCAATGAGGAAACTAAACCATAAATAGTAGTTGAAGAAAGACAGAGATCCAGAAGATGAGGTGTTGGGCAGAGTAAGAATAGAAAATGGGCTTGATTACTTTATTTAGAAATCATGAAAGCTGGGAAGTTTATGGTACCCCTGCCATTGCAATTTGAAAAACAAAAACAAAAACAAAACTATTAAATAAATCTAAGAGAGATCAAAGACCAACAATGTTCTGGTTTTCCTATTTTGAACCAATTCATTGACCCTACTGTATTGCATCCTCTGCACTTGCTTTGCCTTACTATTGGGTGTTCCATAACTAATTGAAGAGATTTGACAGATAAACTGTACTGAAAGAAGTCATGACAAAGTCCTAAATATTCCCTACCTGACAATTTTAGGGTCTTACTCTTTGGTTTCAGATAAAACAAAGAGTACTCTCTGTCTTAGTGTCCTAGGGCTGCCATAACAAATTATGGCAAACTGGGTGGCTTAAAATAACAGAAACATATTCTTTCACAGTTCTGGAGGCCAGCAGTCTGAAATCAAGGTGATGGCAGGGCCATGCTCCCTCTGTAAACTCAAAGGAGGAATCTATTCCATGTCTCTCTCCTAGCCTCTGGTGGTTATGGGCAGTTCTTGGAGTTTCTGCGCTTATCACTACATAACTCTAGTCTCTCCCTCTATTTTCACATGCCCTCCTTCCCGGTTTGTCTTTTCTGTTCTTCTCATAATGGCAGCACACTATTGCATTGAGGGCCACCACTTAAACTTGTTCATATTTGCAATAACCCTATTTCCAAATAAGGTCACATTCTCAGATATAGGGATAGGATTTGCATTTATTTGTTTGGGGAAAAAGTTCAACTTATAATACTGTCTTAGAATCATCTATCTCCTAGTGAAAGAGATAAACAGAAGGATTGTAAAGTCACTGTACCAAAGAAACAGAGAGACAACTTTGCCTCCATACCTGTTGCAAGAGGAATCAGACAAATTCCTTAACCTCAGTCCACCCCACAGTTACATACTATGAATGCAATATTCTTTTGCCCTAGATGCTGGGGATTTTAGGAAATCCTAGGTCAGTTTTGAAGAATGCATGAAGAGTTTAACTACTGGGCAATCCTGGTAAGCTACAAGTACAAACTTATATCACTAACTGAACCTATAATGTCAAAACTTGTCTAGAGATATGAAACACCCAGGCAGCTTTAACCTGGGCCTGTCAAATCAGAATCCCTTGGATAAGGGTCCTGGTCATGGCATTTAAAATAAAATCTTAAGAGGATTCTTCAGCTTTCGACTTGGCACTTTTCTCTAGTCTGACATTTGGGAACTACTGTTCTTTATTCTGTTGTTTATTATGAGGCCTTTTATGTTTCGGGTCATAAATCATGTTCCCAAGAGTACTTTCAGCAACTTTCAGACTCTATTATTTCATTTCCTTCAAATTATCATTTCCTCCAAGCCCTTTGCCTGTTTTAGGGATAGTACTCCCAACATGCACGCATTTTCAAGTATAGTTTATAGCAGGTACTCCATGTATGTTGTCTGACAGAAGTTATTGAATCTCCCCCATCACCCCCAAGGAATTCTCCCTGCCTTTAAAACTCAATATCCAGGGTTGCTGGTACAGAAAGCCAAATACCATATTAGAAAATTGTAAACTAGTACAATTATTTGTGAGATTCATGGCAGAACTTTAAAACTGAAACATAAGATGAGGAGATCTGGGTTCTAGTTCAGATTTTCGTATTGATTTATTGAACAACATAAGCCAGTCTTTTAATCTCTCTAAACCTAAATTTCTTCATTTGGTGCTTGAGAGTTTTATTACCTGCTTTATCTACATTTCTTAAGGGTTTGAACTGTCTCCTGTAAGATATATGTTCAAGTCCTTTGAATATGGCCTTCTTTGGAAATTAAGTCTTTCAAGATATGATTAGTTGAAATGGGGCTAAATTGGATTAGGGTTGGGCTCTAATCCAGTGTGTATAGTGGCCCTATAAGAAGAGGAGAGAAGTCAGCAGTAAGACACTGGAGAGAAAGACCTATGAACATGGTGACCAAGACTGGATTTATGCGGCCACAAGTCAAGGAATGCCAAGGATTACTGCCAGAAGGTAGAAATATGCAAGGAAAGATTCTCCTCTCCGGGTTTCAGAAGGGGTGTGGCTCTGACAACATCTTAATTTTGGACTTCTAGCCTTTAGAATTGTGGAGCCATTTATTTCTGTTGTTTTAAGCCCCTGCTTTGTAGAACTTATTTATAGAAGCTCTAGGAAACGGAATCAACTTGTAAGGGCTCCTCGAGGTTCAAGATAGTAGAAAGTGCCTCACAATTGTAAGAAAATGTTATTTATCCAAGAAACAATTTCTAAGATTTGTTCTCTTAATCTCTAGGTCAAATATTTCCTTGTAACTCCATTATGTTCTATTTCCACAGTGCTCATGCTCATGTGTGGAGACTGAAAAGGACACGGCATGCCTAAGGATTGCATTTATTTCTTGAAATCTGGGTAAAGAAAGGAAAGAGAGCACACTTTCTAGTTTTTTCTCATATAGATTATCTTTTTTCCCTTTAGCTTGAGCCTCCTTTATGATAGCTTTTTCTAAACCAAACTTTGAATATCTTTTCAAAAAGTCTAAACATCAGAATGCATCTTACCTTAATACCGAAACTAAAAATATATTTAGGCCGGCAAGTGAGTCGCCTTCCGCGCTGTGCGGCAGCCAAGGTGGCCCTGATCGTCTTCTACCTCCTGCGCGGGGCCAGAGCCCCCTGCAGTTTCCAGCTGCGTTTAAGCCTGGCCAGTACCACCTGTCTCCACAACGCCCCCCAAGAAACAGCTCAGTCTGGGGGCAGCAAAAAGGCGGAACAGAAAAAGAAGGAGCAGATTATCGAAGGCAAAACTTTTGTTCTGAAGAATAAGAAAGGAGCAAAGCAACAGAAGTTTATCAAAGCTGTCACTCATCAAGTTAAGTTTGGTCAACAAAATCCTCATCAGGTAGCACAAAGTGAAGCTGAAAAGAAATTGAAGAAAGATGAGAAGAAGAAAGAATTGCAAGAACTGTTCAAACCTGTAGTTGCTGCTCAAAAATAAGTAAAGGTGCAGATCCCAAATCTGTAGTATGTGTGTTTTTCAAGCAAGGACAGTGTACTAAAGGAGATAAGTGTAAGTTTTCTCATGACTTGACTCTGGAGAGAAAATGTGAAAAGTGAAGTGTTTAATGCAAGAGATGAAGAACTTGAGAAAGATACCATGGATAATTGGGATGAGAAAAAGCTGGAAGAAGTAGTGAACAAGAAGCACGGTGAAGCACAAAAGAAAAATACAAAAACTCAAATAGTGTGCAAGCACTTCCTTGAAGCTATTGAAAACAACAAGTATGGCAGGTTTTGGGTATGCCCTGGAGGGGGCAATACTTGCATGGATCGTCATGCACTTCCTCCTGGATTTGTGTTGAAAAAAGATAAAAAGAAAGAGGAGAGAGAAGATGAAATTTCATTTAGAAGATCTAATTGAAAGAGAACGTTCTGCCCTAGGTCTAAATGTTACCAAAATCACTCCAGAACCTTTTCTTGCATGGAAGAAAAGGAAAAGACAAGAAAAGATTGATAAATTTGAGCAAGATATGGAAAGAAGGAAAGCAGACTTCAAAGCAGAGAAAGCACTAGTGATCAGTGGTGGTGACGTGTTTGAATTTCGCCCTGAACTGGTTGAGGAGGAGGAGGAGGAAGCAGATGACACCCATTATATCCAGGGATCAGGTGGTGATGAGGTTGATGATTCTGGGAGTGTGAATGACATAGATTTAATCCTCTACATTCCAAGAGATGTTGATGAGACTGGTTTTACTATAGCCAGTCTTGAAAGATTCAGCACATGTATTTCAGAGAAAGATGAAAACAAATTAAGTGAAGTTTCTGGCGGCAGGGCTGAAAATGGTGAAAGAAGTGATTTGGAAGAGGACAACGAAGGAGAGGGACAGGAAAAGGGAGCCATTGATGCTGTTCCTGTTGATGAAGATCTTTTTACTGGAATAGACTTGGATGAACAAGAAGAATTAAACACTCTTGATTTAGAAGAATGACACCAAACAAGTCAATTAAAAAATTGTCAGCTTTGCATGAGTTAAAATTGACTACGTTAGTTTTTTTCCACCTAGAATTCTACAACAGGATGCTTATTTCCCATTCTGATTTTGGAGGGCATATGCTTCTCCATAAAAGGAATATTCTCCCTACATCTTCTCTTCTGACTTTGATTACATCTCATAGTAAGTTCAGAGTAGTTTATGATAAATTGAGACATAATGTTCATTGCAGGAAAATGATTGCTGTAACTGTCCACTCAAGTGGGAAGTGTAACTGCATTTCCAATTTTGATTTTCACTGGACATGTGTTATTACCAGGAGCAACATAAACTTACACTTTAAATATTCTTCATTTAATGCAGTTTTTAATGAGTGATTTGATTTCCTTGTATTTATCTATTAAGCAGACTGCCTAAAATACAAGCACTGTACTTCATAAAGGAAACTGCATATGCAGATTCATTGTTGTTTATCTTTGGACAGTTAGTCAAATGGACATTTAAAATGGAACTTCTTTAATTTGACAGGAAAGCTGCAATGCCCTGTGTTAAACTGTTTCAAACTTTTCCTTCTTCCTTTTTGCCACTAAAGTTGTAAATAAAGACCATCATACATTAAAAAACAAATATATATATATATATAACATATATATATATATATTTGATTCTTGCTTGGAAATTGGTATTAAAGGGCTTAAATCCCTTTTGAAAGAACAGATCAGTTTAAGTTATTTAAGGGGTGGAAGGGAAAGCCACTGAACTACAAAATACAAGTAAAAAAGTAACTTTGGACAAAGGTCCATGAAGGGCAATAGTCATTTTCTAGCTGCAAGAAGAGATTTGAATGAAGATGATGAGCCAAAACAGTATTGTTTAATTGTGCTAAAGCTGTATCTATCTTAATAAAAATAAAAAAGCAGAGTTTATTGGTACATTGATTTAGCATCTATATCCATAATTTTCCACTTTCTAGTCTAATAAATGCATTCAGATATTTCTCTATTTTATTGTAAAATGTACTAGAATGGTAGATATAGTTGGTGTTATTAATATAATATATTAGTTTGGGCTATATGAAATTAATTATGTTCAATAATTTTTATCTACAGCAAAGACTAATTCATATTGTTGAAAGCAGTGTAAATAAACTACCAAGAAAACAATGTACATCAGGAATGTCATGAAAACTTTTTACATGTGTCCTTTTTTATATAGCATTACTTGAGTGTTACCTATAGGAAGTTCATTTTATATTAATTTGTTCCTTAAACAAATACATGTGAAGCATTTTCAATGTACTGGCTATCATTAAATGTACTAATAGTATAGGAATAATAGACATTTATGCCTTTGTGTAACTTGCAACACAGTTGGAGTGAAAGTCAAAGTAGTCATTTTTATTTAATCAAAAGATATTTAGCAAACCCTTTTGATGCCTCAAGCATTTTGCTAGACACTGAAAGGCAAAAGTGAGAAAAACATGAAAGATCCGTGCCCTAATACCATGGCAGTTCAGTCAGATCTTAATCACCTAAGGCCAAAATTTACCTATAGTGATCAGTACTTTTAAGGAAAATATATAGAGTGCTTTGGGAATTTATAATTGAGAAAATTTGATCTCATTAACAGTTTACTGATTTATTTTATTTTTTCTCTTCTTAAATTAATTAATTTATTTTCAAGAAAGTTTAGATTACATAATTTACATAAAAGATATAGGGAATTCCTATATGCCCTATTCTCTCCCCCTCCCACACTTTCCCACATCAGTGTGGTAAATTTTATGAAACAGTGAAGGCATCTTTATGTATTTGTCTTTGATTCACGAGTTGAATGTGGAGTAAGAATTAACTAGATTAAGACCTGTGAGTGGGAAATTGTGGTTGGGAGGATTTCTGTTGTCCAGAACAAGTGTTTGCTCTAAGAACTATAAGAAGGAAAATGTGGCTGGAGTGAGCAATAGGAGATGAGGAGAATGGGATCAGAAAGCTCAGGCAAAGGAGGGTTTAGGGGGTCTTGTTAAGGATTTTTTTTTTTTAATCATAAAGGCCCTGAAAAGTATTAAACACTTAGGTAGATAAATTTGGGGATTCAATTTGGGTTTTAAAATGATGTAATTGGCTATACAGGGAAGACAGAATGGATGGGAAGGAAGTAAGAGTTTAGACAGCGTGCAGACTACAGGCTATTTCATGGATCCTGGGACATAGGGCAGTGGGAATGAGGATAACTGGTATAAAACCAAGGTGTAAGAAGAGTGTTCCTGAACCACCCACAGAGCACGGGGAATATAACAGAGAGGTGCTGTGTGTGGAGTGTGGGTTGAGGATGATCATATCCTAGAAGAGATTCAAAGGGCAAATGACATTCTCATCTCATCTGCAAATTCCTACTGCAATGTCAGGTTATATTGTCGAAGGGGCTTCGAAGGATTAGTAGAGACTGAACTAGAATCCAGGTTACTCCCTTAACTGTGTGTATTTATAAGTAATCCTTCTGGGCCTCAATTTCCTCATTCAAAATATGGGAACATAATGTGTTTCTTGCTCCATTAGAAGAATGTTTTCAGCCTACAAGGTAATTTAAAATAAATTTGACAAAGAGAGAATACTGTATAAATGTAAATTATTTTAAATATTTTGCATAATTTTTGGCAGCCTGTCTTCCCAAAATGTGGGAGAAAATAGAACTGAATGTTGCTCTTATGATTAGAGAAAAGTCATTATTATCTCCCTTCCCATTATGTGACTTTAAAGGTTTGAATTCTGAGCATTTTGTAGAGAGCTCTGTACCCTGTGGGTGTTAAATAATTACTTGTCAACTGACCTGTTATTAAATGTTACTTTTAATCACCTTGCAGAGAGAATTTAAAGTAGGCTACAGAAGGACAGTCTTGATAACTTCATGGATATGTTAAAATGTCTCCAGTCTGCTGTATAGCATTTGAATTTGAATTCATAAGCTATAGGAGCTTAATTTCTTTAGAGAGAAGCTACTGTTCAATGAGCTTTTTCTACAATAAAGAGTTTTAGGGAAAAAAATCTTCCAAGGGAACAATTATTTCTTTTACAGGATGACCTTTCCTTCAAACACCCATGGCTGGTAAAACTTAAGGTATAGGGGAAAAATGAATTCTGTTGAAGAGTATTCTATCAGTTTTTTTTTTTTTTTTTTCTTTCTCACAGTAAAGAAAGAAAAGAGATAATTTCAGAAAGTGCTACAAGAAAAATCCAAATTCCAAGGTCAGATCTGACACAGCTTTTCTCTGCACATAGAACATTTGGTCTGACCCATTAATGGGAAGAGTTCATCCCAATTTAGAGTGACTTTCTGAGTGCCAAAGTCTCAAGTAACTCCGCTGGTAATTCAACTCACAGGATAGTTTTTAAGAGCTGAATTGAGTCAGGTCGTAGAGACTTCATTCTGAAGATGCTTAAACTTCCTCCTTGAAGGCGGAGCCAAGGTCCGTAGCCTTTGGCTAATGGGTCTCTTTTGTTTGGCCTTAAATTAAGCAATAATCAAGTAAAATTTAGAACACCGCATGAACTATTCAGATTCTTGTTTTTCTTGGTACCAAGCTGGGTGATTTGTAAGCACCTAGCTGACCATAGTTTGTAGATTCTGTGTGGCTTTCAAACATCATATACAGGTAACTGAATTTTCCAAATACCTTGTCATTAAAATCATGGCCTTTAGAATTGGACTGTCATGGACTCAATGCCTGCAATGAAACTGTGGTTAATTCTATCAGACCCAATCTCCTTGTTTGGAAAGTATTCTCATATGAGAAGTGAGCATATATTTAATTCCAAATCTGTATGTTCATTGACAGGATTGAAAAGAAAAGGTCTTAGCATAGTCCTTGGCACATCCAAGTACCCAAAACACATTAGCTCTTGTTATAAGCTACCTCCAAATGTTGTAGGTAGAATTAAATCCCATATGTAGGAGTGGCTTACACAGAAGATGAAACAGGCTTTGAAAAAGTTCTAGTCCCCTCTTCCTGAGATTATTTTTTTCCTAGAGGTAAGTAAAGAAAACTAAAGAAATTTCTCAATTTTCTAGTGTAATTACAAAATAACATATTCTAGTTGTTACCCCATAACTTAAATAAAGATTATCCATCACCATGTATGTGTGTATATATATATGTATATAAACACACAAAATTCTAACTTTTATGGCTTTTGTGATGATTTAAAAGATGATAAAGTAGCCAAGGTAAGACTATAGAACTGAAAGAAGACAGATATTGAGAATCCAATGTCTTATTTTACTGATGAAGAAATGGCTACCTATTCATTGATTTGTTTATTTCTTTATTCATTTCTTTATTCATTCTTTATATATATGTATATATGCAGACATATATATTTTAAGTAACATCTAAAACTGCAGTTAGCAGAGCAAGTCCAAGTCTGAATTCCACCAGTTTTATAATAGATGTGTGAGATTATATTGCCAAATCTCATTTCCTCATCTGTTCCGGGGGGTTGATATTAATGACAGCCTGTTTACTTACTACACTCTACTCAACCATAAGCTCCATGAAATCATGGTTGTACTTAGATGTTGTACAAAACTTACCACGAACTTAGTGGCTTCAAATTACTTCCATTTATAATCTCAGTTTCTGTAGGCCATAAGTCTGGTCAAGACTCAACTGGGTTCTGTGCTCAATGTTTCACATGACCAAAATCAAGGTGTCAGCTGGAACTGTGTTCTCCTCTGAGGCTCAGAAGCGTCTTCCAAGCTCACTAGTTGTTGGGAGAATTAATTTCCTTATGGATGTATGATTGAGGTTCCTGCTTTCTTGACAACAGTCGTCCAGAGACCTCCACATCCAGGTCCACATGTCATGGCTCCCTCCTCTCCTAATGTTGCAGCTTACTATTTCAAGGTCAGAAGGAGTGCATCTACTTCTGCTTCCTGATTCTTTTCAGGGCTCATCTGATGAAATCAGGCCACCAGGATAATAACCCTTTTTATTAACGGAAAGTCAACTGATTTGGGACCTTAATTACATCTTCAAAATCTCTTTGCCATATAAGCATAGCATAAGAGAACCACAAAAACCAGAACCCATTATATTGAGAAGTCAAGCCTGCACTCAAGGGGAAGGGGATTGAATAGGATGTTTATATCAGGGGACGGGAATATTAGGGGGCATCTTATAGTTCTGCTTACCACATATTCTATGTCTAGTAAAGTATATGAAGACTCAGAGATTCATAACGGATATCCTTTGGAATAGTCACAAAATTTATGTGATTATTTAGGAATAATACTTTCAGTAACACAGAAGTATAATATTTACTAATTACTTTTATTAATTTGGCCTCCAAGAATTTCATCATTCCTTACTATCTTTCTATTATGAATTACATGCTATGATTCTCAATGTGCTTATGAATACATCAATTGAATCAAACAGAGATGTGTACCTTAGTCATTTGAAATACAGTCAACATAGGGCTTAAAGGAAAGAGAAGTAGTTAAAGAGTGGGGAAACCTAGATATAATGTCTGAACTTAAACTTGTCATTCGTTAAGACCTCTGAGGCTAAATTTTCTATTCTGTAGTATGAGAGGGTAGGCAGGAATATTTCTATGGTAGGTTACTTTCAATTGTTTAGTCTTATATCTAGGCTCTTAATTTATTTTCCTTGAGAATAGAAGGCTGCTTAAAGTTCAAAGGTTAATAGATGAAATGAATGAAAATGTATGTATAAACTATTTTAAAGCATATTTCTTTCTCAGAGTAATTGGAAAAAATAAATGTAAATAATGATTTACTCAATACCTCTTTTTGGTGGCTTAGCAGGCAGTGTGCTATCCCATTCCTAGCAGATTAATATCTATGCTCTGGATAGATGAAAAAGTGATCCATGCTTGTTACAAGAAGCAGCTCATTTTGTGGAAATATTAGTTGAGCTACGTTAGGAATAAACAATATAAAACATATCCTCCCCCAAATACACATCTTTAGAGTAATTTTCCTTATTAGGAAACTGGCAGGAGAATTTGTTGAATAAGAGAGAAGTCAAATTCTGGAATGAGAGTTATATACCCATTTTAGAGCATAAACTATATATATAAAATGAGCTTTCAGTGGACTTTGATATTAATCTCCAGGTTCCCCTCCCTATGGAATTATCTCTTAACCAGCATGACAAAAGAATGGTCTTTGTCTTATTCCAGCAAATGCTATCCATCTATTCAGTAAAATATAGAATCATTTTTAATGACACTTCATTCATAAGTCTTCCTCTCAATTTATACACATGCTTAATAAGTACGAAGCATTTACCAATTGCTGTCTATGGACATCTTTGCATTGTATTCCATTATACAATGCAAAACACTTTCAGGCAGTTTTGCTCAATAAAAGGAATGATTATGTTATGTACAGTTCTCTCTTATCTCTCCATCTTTCTTAATTAATCTGTGATCTTGTGATTGTCCTACTGTATGTTTTCTTTGTTCCCAGTTAGTTCTGTTTTGTTTGATCAGCAAACTTCACCTGTTGAGGTGAAGAGAAATGTGACTTCTTGTTTGCCATCCAAACTGAAAGTTGATCCCTCATTGGGCAAAAGCAATGGAATGCTGTCTTTTTCCCAGATCAGTGAAAAATGTTTCCCTTTTCCTCTGTTCTACAGTCACCTAGCTTCTTGGTTGACTAGTGGCCATTTATCAACTTCATTTGCTTTAAGTCTACTACATGTGTCAGATCTTAATTTTGTAGGGTACTTGAATATCTTAATGCCAATATATTAAACTTTATGTTAAAATAAAACAATGTTAAAGAAAACTCCACTATAAACTTTCTTAATTCTTGGTATTCTTTTTAGTCTGTTCTTTTGCCAATCTCTTAATTTATTTTTTCATTTTCTCACCATTTTTTCTTTCAATCTTGCTAAAGTGTTCTTACAATTATAGATTCAGTCAAGTTGTTCTCATAGGCTTTGAAAAAAATCTAAATGTAAGTTTATATTGGTGCAAACAACTGCGGACAATATGGGTTCCTAACTTGAAATCTAGAATGCAAATTCATCAGTTGCGTTCAAGTTATAGGACAAAAATTTTATCAGACAGTCATTAAATGGAATTAGCCTTTAATGTTATATAACTAATTAGTCCTAAGAAAGTTTATATATTTTCATTGCTATTCTAGGGTAACTTGAGCAGTAACTATAACTTACTCTCTATAATGACTAACTATTTTATGTACTAACTGGTAATATACTCTATCTGGTATAAGTCAAATTAACTACTCTAACTTTATTACTTCTATATACATCTTATATCAATCTTAATATAATAAAGTGTTATATAAGAAAATTCAACTTAGAGAAATAGAAAATTAAGTGGAATTGAAGGCTTTTTTTTTCTTGTTTAGTTTTCAAAAGAATTATTTCCTTAGCACAAAATTTTACAATGTTCTGTGTAACATTTTGATCAGAATTATTTGATTTCCTCTTTTGTTTGTTTGTATACTACAGTTGCACATGGCCAACATGGCCAATGTCATACAAAATAGAATTTCTGTAGGGGAGACCTTCAACATTTTGAACAAAGCATTTTTCTAGGTACTAGTAACACAGCTGTGGAATGATCCCTGTCCACATGAGGGTTATATTCTATTTGATGGGAGAATGAACAGGTTAAACTAAAAAAATAATAATTATAATGTCCAATGTGATAATTTCCATTGATAAAAAGGAACTACTGAGGGGGATTAGGGACTTCTGTTAGGGGTGGAAGGAGGTAGAGGTTACAATTTAGAATTAAAAAGGAAGGCATCTATACAAAGACATGAAAGGAAGGGAGACATATCTAGGACCCAGGATGTGGCAGGCAGAAGGGAAAGGATGGCAGCTGCCAAAACTGTCTGAAGAACAGCAATGAGACCTGTGTGGCCACAGTGGGCTAAATGCTGAAGAAACAGCATTAGAGCTGTAAGACAATGGATTCTGGGGTCAGGCAGCCTGATGTCAGATACTTACTATGCCACCTTAAGCCATCTTTAGTTGCTCTTTGCCTCAGTTTCTTCATCTATTAAAATGGGAACAATAATTTTACCAACATTGCTGGGTGGTTGTGGCAATGTAATGAGCTAGTATTTGTAATTCCTTGGCACTCATAAAAATAGAAACATCAGAAGATCAAGTCAGAAGGGTAAGAGATGGCCAAATTTTAGAACATTCACATTTAATCTGACCAAGTTAGGAAAGCATTATGGGATTTGAGCAGAGGAATTGAAAGATCAGACACACATTTTAAGTAGGGCAAACATTTGTGGTTTGTTTCATTCTCAACTAACAATATCCTTGGAAGGAATATCCTGAAATTCAGTTTGCAACTTGTTTGTCATTTATTCTGTTTTATTGTTGTGGCTCTAAACATCTGAATAGCAATAATCTCTTGTGTTTAGTGTATTCCAAGGTACTTCTAATGGCAAATTTATTCTCCATCACATATTATCTTACTAATCAGCCACAGAGTTCCACTCGTGTATTCTCTTTGGTTGTAACCCTACACAATCAAAATATCTTTGCCCCTAGTTTCCTCTTCCATATTACAGGATATACATATTTGTCTACCTTATTTCATTATGTTCCTTGAGTGACAGAAAAGATACAATATATCTGAGCTCATTGAAATTAGTAATTCTCTATGGAAACAAATGCCTGCTAATGTGTGTCAATATGCCAGCCTTTTTAAGCATTGAAAATGCTAGGCCAGAACTAGTAAGAGGGTGGTGGAGTAAGGAGCTCCTAGAATCAGCTCCTGCTATAGGGCAGTCAGTAAACATCCAGAGCTACCTGGAGCTAGCTGAAGTACCTATTTGGGGGTTCCAGGAGACCAGAAGAACATCCTGCCACATCCTTGAAAGAATGGAAGGAGGAGACTGCCCATCTGCAGAGAAGACTCATAAGTAGAACACTCCTCGCCCCAGAGGCTGGTGCACATCCTCCACTGGAGGCACCCGCACCCGCAGAAGCTGTTCCATGGCTGGAATTGAACACTCCACTTCCCGAAAATGGGGGAGGAAGAGACGGTTGGACACTAACTTCAGCTATTGATTGGTAAATTCAGTGGGCTAAAGCATAATCCCAAGAACAGCTAAAGTTTGAACCTGTCCAGGCCAGAGAAGCTGGGAGTTGCCATCTTAACCCCACTCCTGGCATGAGGGGAAGCAGGGAGGACTGAAAATCCCAGTGCTGGTGGGGGCCAGCTTCTTTCCATCCAGATCCGATTTCAGCTCTAGCATAATCCCCAGCCCTACCTCCAGCAGAGAGGAAGCTGGAGGAATCTGCACCAGCCTCTCCGGGAAATTACCAGCCAAGCCTCGGAGGCCAATGATCATCCTGCTTTGGCAGTGCAAGCCACCCCAGGAGCTGTTCTGTGGCTGGAATTGGGAACTCCATTTCCCAAAAACAGGAGGAAGGAGACCGTTGGCCAATGATTTTGCCTACTCATTAGTAGACTCAGCTGGTTAAGGTATAACCCTGGGAACAGCTGGGTGTGACTCTGTCCAAGTCAGAAAGAGGCTGGTGGCTGTCATTTTGACTCCACCCCAAGTCTGAGAGAGTCAGAACCAAAAATCACAGTGAGGGTTGGAACCAGTTTCTTTCACCCAGATTGGCCTGCAGCCCTAACCTAGGCATCAGCCCCACCTCTGGCAGGGAGGAAGGTGATGGGCCATGCACCAGCCTATCATGGTAACTGCAAGTACTTTTGGCTGGCACAGACTGAGTAATCAGAAGTCTACTGGGGCAACTACAGTCATCTTGGACCTGCACTGCATAGACTGCTGCCCACACCTGCAGCTCCATCCCTGCTCCAGGCAGAGGAGAAAGGAGTACGAAGTGTCATCAGTCTCTCTGGGCAACTATAGGCTAGGCCTCCATGACTTGGATTATTCCACACAGCTGTGACTCTGTCCTTCCACTGGCAAAGGAAAAAGATGGGAGAAACTTCATTGGTCCCTGGAGCAATGAGCACACCTTGGGCCTCTACAACTTGTAGCACCAACTACATCCTTGGCTCCAACTGCACAACCATCAAGGGAGAAAGGGCAGGAAGCCCTAAACTAAAGAGAAAAACTGCACCCAGAATAAATACTCTAGTAAGCTAGATGTCAAGTCACCAATAAAAAATTACATCCTCACCAAGAAACAGGAAGATATGGGCCAGTTAAAGAAACAAGATAAGCCTCCAGCTGACATAAAGGAGTTTAGACAACTAATCATAAATATTCGAACAAGTCTCTCTAATAAATTCAATGAGATGGCTAAAGAGATTAAAGTTATTAAGAAGACATTTGATGAGCACAAAGAAGAATTTGAAAGCATACATAGAAAAAAATAGCAGATCTTATGGGAATGAAAAGCACAATAAATGAAATTTCTAAAACATTGGAATCATAATAGCAGATTTGAGGAGGCAGAAGAAAGAATTGGTGAGCTTGAGGAAATGACATTTGGAAGTGAACATACAAAAGAACACATGAAAAAAAGAATGGGAAAAATTGAACAAGATCTCAGGTAATTTAAGACAGCAAAAGACATGCAAACATATGTGTCCCAGGTGCCCCAGAAGAAGACAAGGGAAAAGGGGCAATGGTAAAAATAATGGTAGAAAATTTCCCAAACTTGAAAGATGTAGATATCCATATTTAAGAAGAACAACATACTCTCATCCAAAAAAAAAACTCTGAACAGACCAACTCTGAGACACATACTAATCAGAAAGTCAAATACCAAAGACAAAGAGAAATTTCTGAGAAAAGCAATGCATAACATCTAAAGGATATCCAATAAGATTAAATGGTGATTTCTCACCAGAAACCATGGAGGCAAGAAGAGAGTGGTATGATACATTTAAGATACTACAAGAGAAAAACTTCCAGCCAAGAATCTTTTATCCAGTAAAACTGTCTTTCAAAAATGAGGGAAGATGAAAATATTCACAGATAAACAGAAACTGGGAGAATTTCTAACCAAGAGACCAGATTTTCAGGAAATGCTAAGGGCTGTGCTAGAGCCTGAAAAGAAAAAACAGAAGAGAAAGGCCTGGAAAAGAATCTAGAAATGAAGATTATATCAATAAAAGTAACCAAATGTGTCAAAAGAGTATGGAAAATAAAATATGACAGACAAAAACCCAAATAAGAATAAATTTAACCACTGATGTAAAGCACTTGTATTCAGAAAACTGTAGCTCAGTGTTAAAAGAATTCAAAAAAGGCCTAAATAAGTGGAAGAATATTCCCTGCTCATGGATTGGAAGACTAAATATCATTAAGATGTCAATTTTACTCAAATTGATATGCAGATTCAATGCAATCCCAGTAAAAATTCTACCACCATTTTTTAAAATTGAAAACACCGTTATCGAAGTTTTATTTAGCTTTACTGTAAAAGTGTGGAAATGTATAGAGTGGATGGCAACAAATAATGAGAAACAGCTAGTATATAAATGGGGATGTGCCTGAAAATGGTAGTCTAGGGATATAAATGCCAATTGACAGAATGTTAGAGAATAATCTAGGAATAGCACAATAAGCCAAAAGGTGGGTGAGAATTGTGGTTGATGACACAGATGCAAGAGTGTCCTTTGTGAACTAGAGTAAATGTACATCACTACTGCAGGGTGGTGGGACTATGGAAAAGTATGGGAAAAATAAAACTGTAGTGACCCATGGACTGTAGTTAGCAGTAATAATGTAATAAGCTTGCATCTATGCCAAAGATGTACTTTGTTGATAATGGGGCAGTATGTAGAATGTGTGCCAAATGCCCACTATGGATGTGGTAATAATCATATGACATTTTTTTGTCTGTAACAAATGTTCCACCACCGTGTGGTGTGTTAATAGATAGATGTCATTTGGGAATTCTGCACATGTGCATGATTGTTTTATAAGTTTACAATTTCTGTCATAAAAATATACTAAAAAGTAATAATAGGATGTATTGGAGGGAAAATACACCAAATGTAAGATAAGGATTATAAGTAGTAGTAAGATTTTGACAATATTCTTTCCTAATCTGTAACAAATACCTCATGACAATGCAAGGTGTTGGCGGAGGTTTGATGTATGGGACCCCTCTATAATATAAGCATGCTTGCTTTGTAAATCCACAACTTTTACTATACACTTATTGTTTATGTATGTTCATATATAAATGATATAAAGATAATATAATAGGGTGAGTTGGGGGAAAATACTTTGGTTAATAGTAATATTTTGACAATGCTCTTTAGTCATTAGTTTAAAATGTTTAACAACAATGCAAGGTATTGGTGGTAGGGTGACTTATGAGAGTCCTGTATGATGCTATGTGTGTTTATTTTGTAAGTTCACAACTATTACTATATACTTATTGTTTATTTATGAGTGATATGCTTCAATAAATTTAAAAAATAAAAATATGAAATGCTAAGTCACTTCTCTATCATTTTTTTAAGTTGGCAAAACTAATTTCAACAGAGAAATTCTGCTTATGATTTTACTGTCACCTAGCTGAATTTTCACCAATACATCATCACCTGAGATGTCTATACTTCCTTGAATATTAAGAAGACAGATTGAGCCAATCATAAGAAGTCTGAAGAATACCTGTTCTATTCTATTGCCTCAAACATTTCTATCTCTTTAGAGCTGGCTCTCTGTTCTGTTCTTCCCAAACTGTAGTTTGCAAAAGTGTCCATTCCTATTATTTCTTGCTTTCATCCCTTTACTCTATCAGAGAAGAACAAGGGTAGGTTCCTATCTGTTCATTATTAAATCCATCCTTTCCATATATATACCTTTTCAAAATTTTAATCTACACACATCCCATGTTCACCAAATATGCACTCCCACTCCCTGTCTCTACATCCCCTGGTAACCTCTAATCTAGTTTCTGTCTCAGTGAATTTGCTATTTCTATACATCTCTTACAAGTGACATTATACAATATTTGTCTCAGAACTTCATTCTTTTTTTGAGATGAATAATATTTTATTGTGTATATGTTCCATATTTTGTTTAACCACACATTTGTTGAGGGACACTTGGGTTGTTTCTGCCTTTTAGCTATTGAGAATAATGCGGTTATAAGCCTACATGTACAGTTATCTGTTTGAAACCCTTTCCTTGGGTATATATCTAGAAGTAGAATTGCCAGTTCACGTGATAATTCTCTATTTAACTTTTCGAGAACGTACCGTATTGCTTCCCACAGTGGGCACACCATCTTCTTTCCCCACATATATTTTCCTTATTTTGTGATTGACAAAAGTAAAGATTTTTTTCCTCTTTACTTCATTAGCTACTAATCAGAGGGTTAATGAATTGGATCTTGAGTACCTAAACCAGTATTGCAAACACTAAACAGATTAAGTTTTGCGTCCCATCCTTAGCCCAAAGGCTAAAGTTGCATTGGGGAATGCACATATCAAGACTTGTAGTGGCATACTGCCCCAAATAAAGTAACTTTACTGAGGACTGACATTCACACACACTTGTTTATTGGTGAGTTTTGTGGTGAGAATGAGAATATGGCTGTAGACAAGGTAAGCATATGGGTGATGTTTAGATAATATAGAGTATGCCAGAGACTGTTAGTCTCAGGATGCATATACAAATTTGGCTGAAGAATGAGAATTAAAATACACTACAGTCATCTTATGGTTCAGTACAGGAGAATAAGTATACTATTATATCATTTTTAACTAAGTGAGCTTGCACCTTTTTTACCTTGACTCACTCATTAAGAACTGGGCTATATTCTCTCACCTAAATAAATGTCCCTTTATTTCAGTTACCTGATCCCCACTTTTCATTCTTTTTTATTTTTATTTTTTATTGTTTGTCTCTCATCAAAGAGCAATACAACTTGAGCTATAAACAGCAAGTGTTAGGAACTGCCAACTGGATCTTCTACATCTAGGTTGTGACAATAAGAAGCTGCTGCTGAATAACAGCTCATGTTCCTGATGAGAAATAATTAAAGGAACAAAGAATTAAAGGGGCATGCTGCTTGTAACTGAGATGCACACTTTCAAGGAAAGGGAGAAAGAGGAGGGGAGCAGCAAGAGAGGGAGAAAGGAGAGAGAGAAAGAGAACTCACCAGGCTGGTCACATTTCAGAAAGCATATTTATTTTCTTCCTTTCGAGTGCCTGAAGATGCCATGATTCCTGACATAACTGAACTAAAATTTCCTGAAATTAATCCCATTATTCTGAATATATCATAGTTTAAAATAATAATGATGTCAAACACAGAAGGTGTTGTTAGTTCTAGGGATAAGGAAGTCAGCACTGCCATTGAGCGCCACAATAGCTTGTTCGGATGTTTTCTGTGGAGGCATGATGGGCTGGAAACTGGATCTTTGGGAATTCCAGGAGCAGGCTTCAACCCTTCAAACACATGGTATTTTTATATGAGCTCATGAAATGACACAGAAAATATATCTCTTCTCATATATCATCAACGTGATGCAACAGAAAATAGTTATTGGAATTGTCTCCTGATATAGAGGTGGAATGGACATAACCATCCCAGAGTCCACAGGATGGAGGAATAGAGTATGGGCTAGGGTGGATTTATGGATATTGTACTATGGAACTATTGAGATTAGTAATGGAAGAAATTACAGCATTGATGTGGAGAAAGTGGCCACGGTAGCTGCTGAGGATAGGGAGAGGAAGAAGAGATATGATGTGGAGGCATTTTCAGGACTTTGGAGTTGTCTGGGTGGTACTGCAGGGACAGATGCTGGACATTGTATGTCCTGCTATGGCCCATTGGGTGAGCTGGGGGAGAGTGTAGACTATGGTGTAAACCATTATCCATGTGATGTGGCGGTGCTCCAAAATATATTCACCAAGTGCAATGAATATCTCACAAAGATGAAAGAGGTTGTTCATGTGGGAGTAGTGGGGTGAGGGGGGTGAGGGGTATATGGGGACTGCTTATATATTTTTTAATGTAGCATTAAAAAGAAATAAAGAGAGAAAAAGAAGTATAATGTCTCCAAATTACTCATTAGCCCACTTTCAATGAATTTAAGATTTCTTTTTAGAATCACTCATGTTCATATATCTTCAGGTTTTAATAAGAAATCAGGGATCTATTTTTAAATTGCCTGATTTTTCCTAGGTAGAAATGATGATGCCTTCATTTATTGAATGAAACTGGAGAGATCCATGGTTTATGATAAGATACACAGAAGTTGGAGGCAGAATACAGGGGTTGGTAAAGCAAGCTCTGGAGTTAGTTATACCTGGGTTTAAATACCAATTGGAACATTTACTGAATGTAACGTAGGCAAGTTACCAGAACTTGCTAAGCTTTGGTTTCCTCAAGTACAAGAAAAGATAAATGAATATTTAAATAACAGTGTTCTTATTAGGAATTAATGAGGGAAAAGGCACAAATAACAATTGGTACATAGTGAACACACATAAAAATTATGTGTTATAATAAATTCCTAAGTTAGAGAATTTCTAGGCAACAAAATTAAGTGCTATTGGTTTTGGTGAAATTTTTATTTGATTCATTATCAACAAATTAAAAGCATAAAAAGTAAAAACTAGGCTAAGCTTATCTTTTTCTTTTGGGTGTTATATTTTACGTTATAATTAAAATCTTATACAAGACTAATTATATCCTTGCTTAACTCTGGTTTTCTTGTTGATAAAAGAATTTTAACACCCAGGGTGGGGAGGATAAAATGGTTTATTATTTCGTAGGAGGAAGAAATAAGTTTTTTATGGTAATCAGTAGCCATTTGCACCATTTAGAGTCAGAAATGATTGATTAGAAAACAATTTTATGACCTGATAGATAGGGCAGAAGAATCAGAATTGTTATAAATACTCTGAGTCTGCCCTGTCTGCTACTATCAACTCACTGTGGCAAATGTCTGTTTGTACCTCAGTCTTCTGGTTTATAAAATGAGTCAACATTTTATAAGTTGACTTATAACTTACAAAAGTGAGTCAAGTTACAGTCATTTATAATGCATGGTTAAGATCTGAAACCTACATTAAAAGTATTGTCACTCCAAGGCTTTTGCAGAGTAAGACAACAGTACAGCATCTAAAAAATTTCGAAGTCACAATTTCCAATACAATGTAGACATCGACATGACACCAAAAATAGCCATTAACTGAAAACCCTGCTTTTAAATCAATGGGCTCATGCTTGTGACTTGTCTGCACATGTGAATGTGTTTGTGTTAACTGACAAGTAGCTTTGAGTTGGTAAACAGATGCCATAATGTAGGGTGACAATAATGTTATGAATAAAAAGTTACATCCTTGAATTTCTGCTTGTACCCCCTGTTGCAACTCCATTGAATCTTTCATATAAAAGGAAAGGTAATTATGGTAGCAACTAAAGAATGCGTGAGTTCACAAAGCTGTTGCATACCTCTGTCATGGTTTGAATTACTTTTAGTTGACTTACATATTTCAGACAGGAGATACTGACAAGGCTCTTTATTTCTATAGCTGCTGCCAAAAGAATATGTAGGAAAAGAAAACAGGACTGTTCGTTTCTGAATTTGCTTATCCCAATCATGTTACCGCAGATGGTTTTTCAGAGGAATTTTTAAAATGAGCTACTCTTTGGAAATAAGTGAGTTGGCTCTCCCATACCTTCTCTCCCAAGAGAAAAGAGCTCACATGAGAACTGAGGACACCTTTTTCAGTGACTAAGCCAATAAAAGCAAACAAAGTTTAAGAATTCATTGGACCAGCTCGATGAGATTCTTCAGTTAATACAGAGCATGATAGGATTATCATTTTCTTATGGAGATTCATCAGAAGGAAACATAAAGCTTAATCACCATCCATATTTGTAGACACGAGATTAAGACTCCTATGGCCAGTTTCCACCTGTCCCAATAAGATGTTTTAAGGAGTGTTTCAATTATTGGTTTCTGTGTAACAAACAGCTCCTGAACTTTAGTGGCCTTAAGCAGCAATATTTTATTTATTTATGATTTTGTGGGATATGAGAGTGGAAAGGGCTCAGCTATGTGGATCATCTGCCTCACATGGTATCAGCTGGGTCACTGAGATGGCTAGAAAGTCCAAAATGGCCTCATTCACATACCTGGCAGGTGATGCTGTCTACTAGCTGAGATTAAGCCTGAGGCCCTCTATACCTTCATGTGGCCCTCGCTCTGTAGCTAGTTGGACTTTCTTACAACATGGTGCCTGGGATCTCAGAAGGAATATTCCAAGAAGTGTGAACA
Organism: Dasypus novemcinctus; assembly: GCF_030445035.2. Classification (NCBI taxonomy): domain Eukaryota; kingdom Metazoa; phylum Chordata; class Mammalia; order Cingulata; family Dasypodidae; genus Dasypus; species Dasypus novemcinctus. The sequence continues at coordinate 22,878,033 of NC_080675.1, forward strand.
TGGATGCTTCAGGCTTCTTAAGATTCAGCCTTGGCAGTTACATGGCTTCAATTCTGTCCAATTTTATTGGTCACAGCCAATTATACTGTCAGTCCAAATTCAAAAGGAAGATAAATAGGACTTACCTGTATCTTAATTACACTGTAGCCTCATGAAATCAAAACCAGCTAAAAGGTTACATGAGGTGCTGGTAGGCAAATATTTGCTTCCCCAAGACTGATTTTGGACTTTTATTTAAGCTATTTTATTTAAATAGCTATAATGTAAAAACATTCAAATTCCAGAATCCAAAACAATATTGATTAATTTTCTTTTTCACAAAGGCTCGTTTCACATAGAAAGAATGCACTGCTCAAAAATATCCTGTAAATGTCCATATGCCTGCTTTTCCCTGAGATAGGCTTTCTATGACCTCAAGCATGTTAGGTTTAGAATGTGACCGGGTCTCTGTATTGCTGAAGTGATAAACAATACGGCTAAAAAATAAATAAATAAGGAAGGTAGGGTGGGAAATCAGCCAAGTATATGGTGCTATGCTAACAAAGGAGCTAAAAAAAACCTCTTTGATCTTGTCTGTCAATTTGGTACCTGTGCACCTGAGTGTAGGTGCAATTAGATAAGCTTGAGTGTTTTGCTCACTGCAGGTTTGATGAGCCAGGATACTAGTAAAGATTCTTAGTGTTGATTCTGCTGTTAACCCCAGATAGCATGACTAAACCCAGAAGAATCTGATACACACTTTTAAGATTCTCAGCTCCCCTTCATCCCCACCCCAAATATGTGCATTCCATCTGTCTTATTTTTTAAGATGGAAGGCATCCCTGAAAGGTTATGAAGTCTCTTTTATTTTTCCTGTTTATATAGTGGGGAAATAAGTTGGTGTTAAATGATTTGCTCAAATTTGACATTTTAAGACAGAACCTAGTTGAAGTGCTCATCTCCTGCCCCTCTTTATGGAATGATTTTGCTTTATTCACTGACACATACTCACTAGAGTTATTATATACAATTTACTAAAATTCAGAGAGAACAAAATATTACCTTTAATTAACTGATGATGTCAAGTTCAAGAGATGTTAATTTGAGCTGCGTCTTGATAATAATTATAGAAAGGATTACTGAGGCTAGAAATATGCATTTTTAAAAATCTCTGGTCATTAATTTAATGCCCTTTCTTTCTGCAACCTTCAATCTCAGTGTGAGAAAGGAAATAAAAGGAATGAGTATAGACAGTGGTAAACCGGAGAGCTCCTGCTTCATGTAAAGTACATTCATCTTTAGTGAATTGTTGTCATTTTGTCAATATGAGTCTAGTGTTTCCAGATATTTCAACTGTTCAAGAAAAGCCAGAAATTTAGATTTTTATATGAATGTTCTACACTTATAAAAATGTTAGCAAAAATTCGAATTTTAAAAAGGGTTTGAGCCAGTATTTTGGGCAGCAACAACAGGTGCTGGAAATGTTCAACATGATCTTGCCATGATGGAAATAAGCCATGTTAAATTTTGTCAAAATTTATAAAAGTGTATGGTCCAAAATGTAAATCATAATGTAAGTCATTGACCATGGTTAGTAACAATGCTTCAATACTTGTACACCAATTGTAACAAATGTTTCCACCCACATAAAATGTTATTAATTAGGGAAAGGGGAAAAGGGGGAGGATGTTGGGTATATGGGAATCTCCTATGTTCTGTAAGTGACTTTTCTGTAACCTAAAGATGCTTTGAAAATAAAATGAAAAAAACAAGACACTGGGGAAATAAATGGAAGAAAATGTCACTGTATTTCTAAGGCAACAGATCTACAGTGATAAACGACATAATGCCAATTTTTAAATTTTATTTTTTTATTATTTTTAACTATTTCAAATTATTTTTAATTTATTATATATTATTTGTCATTTAAAAACTATCATTATTATTTCATTTTCTTATTAAGTTCATTTGGTTATTTTGTTGGCTTCATTTTTTAAGAAGTTTGGATCACAGAAGGGCTACTTTTAAGAAGTTTGGATCACAGAAGGGCTACAACTGCGGCAGTGTAGATTCATTGGGGCAGTTTGTCAATGATGGGGATGCTTGGGAGGAGGTTCACCTATGCATAAATTTAAGGCATACGAAAATATTCAGTTTTTCATGGGATATTGCCATGGTGGATAGAGATCCACACAATAACCAAAAGAATATCCAATTCCCATACTGGGGAGTTCTGCCTCATTCTTTAATGGGCCAGCAAGAATTCCCCAAGTGCAGGGACAGTGACAAGTGAAGGAGAATGGACCATTGGCAGGCCCTTGATATTGATGACTGTAATGATGAATCTTGTCTTTTGAAATGGAAATAGCCTATTATTATAGGTTGCCTAATAGTTACTTCCTTGTTGCTCAAATGTGGTCTCTAAGCCAAACTCAGCATATAAATCTATTAGCTTCCCCCCAGCATGGACATGACTCCTGGGGATAAGCATCCCTGGAACCAAGGGATTACTACCAAGAACCAACTAGAAATGCAACTGGAAAAGTACCTTGACCAAAAGGGGGAAAGGATAAAGACAAATGAGTTTACATGGCTAAAATACTTCAAAGTGAGTCAGAAGGCCATATCAGAAATTACACTTATGCACGTCTCAGCAGAATCTCATTGACTTCCAAAATAAATATTTCCTCAAATAGCAGGATTCCTGAGAGCTCTGGAGACACCCAGACCCTATAGACAGGGAAGGCAGCTCAGGAGTTTGGTGCCTGGCCAGTGGGCACTACCTTGGAATTTATGGTCCCCAGTATGGTAGAGCTGGACTCAGTTGTGGTTACCCTACACATGGCTCTTCTGCCACTTCTGTTTGAAACTATAGTTACTACTAGAGTGGATAAGTGTATGTACAAGAGACTCAAAATCTTTGGGCTCTCCATGAGCCAGCTGGGCCCTCAATCTCAACAGAGTTGAAACACCTATTTCCCAGTTCATTGGACTCAACCAGGAAAACTAACAAGGAAATGGAAATGGACAACAAGCATCCTAAGGAACAGAGAGACTCTACAACTGCAAGCAAGATAGTCCCATCCATGGGATCTAAGCCCCCTCTCAATTAGAGGCAGGGTGGGCGTCACCATCTCAGAGTCCTTATGATTGGGGAATGAATCATGGACTAGAGTGGACTTGCTGTTTTTCTACTATAGACTTATTGTTATTCATTGAAATAGAGGCAGTGGCCTCTGGAGATTCTGAATGGGGGGAGAGGGGAAAAATAGGTGTAATATGAGGTCATTTTGGGTATGGTGTAGTTGTCTTGAATGACATTGCAATGGTAGATACAAGCCGTTATATTTCTTGTCATAACTTACAAAATTGTGCAGGAAGGAGTTTAAACTATAATGTGAACTATAATCCACACTTAGTGGCAATGCTCCAATATGTGTTCATCAATTGCAACAAATATACCACACTAACGAAGGATGTTGTTAATGTGGGAAAGTATAGGAGGGTTAGGGAGTGGGGCATATGGGAATATCCTAGATAGATAGATAGATAGATAGATAGATAGATAGATAGATAGATAGACAGATAGATAGATAGATAGATATTATTTATTGAAATGTATACTCATATATGAAAATACATAAAAATTAAGCAATAAGTGTATAATAATAGTTGTGAACTTACAAAACAAACAATATAATCTCATACGGAGCTCTCATACCTCATCCTACCAGCCATAACTTGCAATGTTGCTAAACATTTTTAACTAATAGTTAAAGAGCATCCTCAAAATATTACTTCTAACCAAAGTATTTTCCCCCAAGCCATACTATTATTATTATTTTTATATCATTTATATATGAACATGCATAAACAATAAGTATATAGTAACAGTTGTGAACTTACAAAGCAAACATGAATAACATCATAGAGGGGTCCCATACATCAACCCTCTACCAACACTTTGCATTATCATGAGACATTTGTTACAAATTATTTAAGAATATTGTCAAAATCTTACTACTAATTATAGTCATTATCTTACATTTGGTAAGATATTTTTCCCCCAACCCACCCTATTATTATTTTTAAATATATTTTTATGACAGAAGTTGTAAATTTACAAAATAATCATACACATGTGAAGAATTCCCAAATAACACCTCTCTGTCAAACACCACACTGTGGTGGAATATTTGTTACAAATTATGAAATAATATCATCTATTTATTACTAGGTTCATATTGCACATTTGGGTACACATGTTCCAAACTCCCCCATTATCAACACAGTATATCTTTGGCATAGATAAAAGAATATTACGTTATTACTGCTAACCACAATCCATAGGTCATTCCAGTTGTATTTTCCCATGTTTCTCCACATTCCCACCACCCTGCAATAGTGATGTATATTTGCTCTGGCTTAAAAATGACACTCTTGCATCTTGTACCATCAACCCCAATTCTCATCCACCCCTGGGTTTACTGTGTTATTCAGTTCCCAGATGATTCTCTAGCATTCTGACAATTAGCATTTATATCCCTAAACTACCATTTTCAGCCACATCCCCATTTATAAACCAACTCTTACTATAATTTGTTACCATCCACTCTATACATTTTCACATTTTTATGGAAAAGCTAATTAAAACTTCTACATACCTTAAACACCAGTAGTCTTTCTTAGTCCTCTTATTTCCTTTAAGAATTCACCACCTACTATCAAGTCTTGAAGATATTTACCTACATTTTCTTCTAGAAGTTTTATGGTTCTTGCTTTTGAATTTAGGTTTTTTATTCATTTTGAGTTCATTTTTGGATAAGTTGTGAGTAAGAGGTCCTCTTTCCTTCTGGCTATGGATATCCAGGTCTCTCCACACCATTTGTTGAATGAACTATTCTGCCCTAGCTGGGTGAGGTTGACAAACTAGTCAAAAACATTTGGACATACATGTGAGGGTCTGTTTCTGAACCATCAGTTTGGTTCCATTAGTCTATGTGTCTATCTTTATGCCAGTACTATGTTGTTTTTACCACTGTTGCTAGGTAATATGATTGAAAGTCTGGAAATGAGAGACCTACAACTTTGCTTTTCCTTTTTAAGAGGTTTCTGGCCATTCAGGACCCCTTACCCTTCCAAGTAAATTTGATAATTGAGTGTTTGACTTATTTAAAAAATACTAGTGGGATTTTTATTGGGATTGCATTGAATCTGTATGTCAATTTGAGTAGAATTAACATCTCATTCCATGAGCAGGGAATATTCTTCCAGTCATTTAAGACTTTTTTTCATTTCTTTCAACTTTGAGTTGTAGTTTTCTGAATAAAAGTGTTTTACATCATTGGTTAAGCTTATACCAGAATATTTGGGTTTTATCTGCCATATTTATTTTCATCACTCTTCACACTTTTAGTTACTTTTATGGTATAATTTTCATTTCTAGATTCTCTTCCAAGTCTATCTCTCCTGTCTTTTCAGACTGTAGCACACCCTTTAGTTTTTCCTGTAAGTCTGGTCTCTTGGTTACAAACTCTTTCAGTTTCTATTTATTTGTGAATATTCTAACACTCTAATTTTTGAAGGACAATCTTGCTGGATATAAGATTCATGGCTGGAAATTTTTATCTTGCAGTATTTTAAATATATCATACCACTGTCTTCTTACCTCCTTGGTTTCTGGTGAGAAATCAGAACTTAATCTTATTCTGTATTCCTTAGATATTATGCACTGCTTTTCTCTTGCTGCTCTCAGAATACTTTCCTTGTCTTTGACATTTGACATTCTGATTTTTATGCATCTAGGATTGGTCTATTTGGATTTATTTGGATGGATGGTAGTATGCTGTGCTTCTTTGACATGGATATCCATGTCCTTCAATAGGGTTGGGGAATTTTCCACCATTATTTCTTCACATATTCCTTCTGCTCATTTTCCCTTCTCTTTTCTTTCTGGGACCCACATAATGCTTACATTTTCACATCTCTTGCTGTCATTTAGTACCCTGAGACCTTGTTCAAATTTTTTCCATTCTTTTCTTCATCTGTTTTTTTTTTTTTTAGATGTTCACTTCCAAAGGCCATTTCTTCAAGCTCACCAATTCTTTCTTCTGCCTCCTCAACTCTGCTATTATATCATTCCAGTGATTTTTTAGATTTCATTTATTGTGCTTTTCATTCCCATAAGATCTGCTACTTTTCTGTTTTTGCTTTCAAATTCTTCTTTGTGTCCATCCAATGTCTTCTTAATATCCTTAATCTCTAGCCATCTCACTGAATTTATCAAGGAGATTTGCTTGAACATTTATAATTAGTTGTCTCAACTCCTTTATGTCATCTGGAGGCTTAATTTTTCCCACTAACTGGGCCTTATCTTCCTGTTTCTTGGTGTGGATTGTAATTTTTTGTTGATGTCTTGGCTTCTGGTTTACTAGAATATTTATTCTGAGTGGTTTTTCTCTTTAGTTTAGGGTTTCCTGTCCTTTCTCCCTTGATGATTTTGTAGTAAAAGCTAAGGATGTAATTGGTGCTTTAAGCTGTGAAGGCTCAAGCTGCCCTCATTGACCCTGGGACCAATGAAGATTCTCCCAACTTTCTCCTTTGCCAGGGGTAGGGACACAGCCACAACTGTGTGGAATAATCCAAATCGTACAGACCTAAGCTGTAGTTGCCCAGAGTGACTGCTGAAGTTTCACCTTCCTTTCTCTCCTGCCTGGGGCAGAGATGGATCTGCAGGTGTGGGTGCCAATCTATGCAGTACAGGTCCAACATGATCGCAATTCCCTGGTAGATTCAATTATTCAGTCTGTGCCAGCCAAATGTACCTGCAGTTACCTGGATAGGCTGGTACAGGGCCCACCAACTTCCTCCCTGCCAAAGGTGGGGCTGAAGCCTAGTCTAGGGCTGCAGGCCAATCTGGATGAATGAAAATGATGTCTACTGTCACTGTGATTTTCAGACAACTTGGTTTCCCTTCATGCTGGGGATGGAGTCAAAATGGTGGCTACTGGCCTTTTTCTGACTTGGACAAGTTCAAACTTTAACTATTCTTAGGGTTATATTTTAGCCAGCTGAATTTACTAATTAGCAGCTGAAATCTGCGATCAACCATCTCTTCCTGTTTTTGAGAAATGGAGCTTCCAATTCCAGCTACAGAACAGCTCCTGGGGCGGCTTGTGCTTCCAAAGTAGGGTAATCACTGGCCTCCACAGCATGGCCTCTAATTTTCTGGAGAGTCTGGGTCAGGTTCTTCCAGCTTCCTCCCTGCCCAAGATGGGGATGGGATTTAGGCTAGACCTGCAATCTGATCTGGATGGAAAGAAGCCAGTCCCAACCAGAACTGTGATTTTCTGTCTGCCCTGCTTCCCTTCATGCCAGGCATGGAGTTAAGATGGCAGCTGTTTGCCTCTTTCTGACTTGGACAGATTCATACTTTAGCTGTTCTTAGGGTTATACTTCGGTCATATGAGTTTACTACTCAGAAGTTGAACTTGGTCCCCAACCTTCTCTTCCTCTCCTGTTTTTGAGAACTGGAGCTTCCAATTCCATCCATAAAATAGCTCCCAAGGCAGTTTTTGCCTCCAGTGGAGGATAGGCACTGGCCTCTGGGGTGTGGAGTGCTTTACTTACAAGTCTTCTCTACAGATGAGCGTTCTCCTCCTTCCATTCACTCAAGAATATTGCAGGATGCTCTTCTGGTCTCCTGGAGCCCCCAAGCAGGTGCTTTAGATAGCTGTGGGTGATTACTAACTGCCCTGTAGCAGGTGCTGACTCTAGGAGCTCCTTACTCCACTGCCATCTTGCTGGTTTACTCCCCTATATTTTTTATTTATCATTTATATAATCTAAATATAAAATTTTTAATTAAAAAAAACTACAAGAAAAAAGCAAACACAAATTCACAGATGCCCTTGCAAAGGCCTATGCAGTACCATGATATTTTAGTTTGATATTATTCCTTACTGGCATTTGCTTCTTTTATATGTCAAGACAAGATATTAGCAACATTTTACTACTTCCTTTCATTGCTTTCTTTTTTTTAAAGAGTTATTTTATTTATATTTTTCCTCCCCCCCCCCCCCCCCCACACTGTTTGCACTCACTGTCTGTTCTGTGTCTGCTCATCTTTTTTAGGAGGCACAGGGAACTGAATCTGGTACCTCCCATGCAGGTGGGAGCTTCCCAGTCCCTGAGCCACAGCAGCTCCCTGCTGGTTGTGTGCATCATCTTTTTGCACCAGCGCATTGTCATGCTTGTCTTCTTCAGGAGTCACTGGAACCTCCCATGTGACAGGAGGATGCCTAAGAGCTTGAGACAAAACTGCTTCCCTTTTTATTTAAATATTTATTTTATTTATTTCTCCCACCTGCCTCCAATTGTTGTTTTTACTTGCTCTCTGCTCTTTGTTTCTGTTTGTTGGTGTGCTCATCTTCTTTTTAGGAGGCACCAGGAACTGAACCTGGGAACTCCCATGTTGGAGGGAGGTACCCAAGGACTTTAGCCACCTCTGCTACTGTCATCACTTTCTAAGCTCTGAAACAAAACATACATAGACACATAATATGTAGACATAAATGTACAACATCCATATATATAAATACACAAATAACTTGTGGTATTAGTGGTGGTATAGAGTTCATGGTGTGGTTGATTTCAAAAATGGCTGTAAATTCTTCCATCTCTATATGTACATCACTTTGCTGCAATTCCCGTGAAGGGATAGAGTCCATTTCTCAGCTTTTGTATTTGGCTTGACCCTATGACTTGTTTGGTTATTGAGATGTTTCCAAACGTGACAGAAGGAGTGCTTTGAAGAGTGATGGTGCGCTGGGGCTTGCTTCTCTTGTTGAGGTATGAAAACTTTCTGCCACCATGTGAATAAGCACAGGTTTGCTTGCTGGAGGAAAAGACCACATGGAGGGAGAGCCCAAATATCTCAGAGGCCCAGTGCTTTCAGCCATGTCAACGGAGCCCCAAGCCATGTGACACTTAAGCCAATCTAGAGAAGCAGAGCCACCTGGCAGATCCATAGAATCATGAGAAATAATAATTGTTTGTTGACCGAAGTTACTCTCTGATTCACATGCTATTATGGAAAGAGATTAGGCTTTGGAGACAAATAGTTGACATCATGTCATAACTGTGTTAATATTTGGGCAAATTGCTTGAGTCTCCCCAAATCCCCCTCTCCCCATTTAAATTCTTCCTGCATATAGATGTTAAATAATATCTATATCTCTAACAATCATTCTGTTTGTAAAGAGAGAGAAAAAAACTTCCTTCCTCTTTCCTTCCTTACTTCCTTCTCTCCCTCCCTCTTTTTTTTTCTTTCTCTTACTCTCTCTCTCTATATCTAATCTATCTTTATCTATCTACCTATCTAATCATTTAACATAGTTTTTGATGTTGATTACAGCTAAACGTTTTCAACAAATGTCAGTAAACTTTTCCCTTGACTTTATAGATAATATTAATAATACAACAATGGTTTCTGTTTACAAAGTCTTTTTCTGGATATTTTCTTATTTTACTCCTTATAACAATGTCACTTGGTATATGTTATCCTTCCAACTAATTAAGAAATACCAAAACTGAAGCTCAGAGAATTATGGCACTTGGTTGAGGAAACAGATTTAATCATACTGGAGGCATTTGAAACTAAGTCTGTTGACTTGAAACAAGTATGTTTTACTCTTTGAAGACAAATACTTCTCCCCTAGCTCCTAAGATGAACAATGGCAAAATAAATTAAGAGTAGTTATCCAGTGTTAAGGCATTCAATGTAAATATTATGATTTTTTGAAAATAGCTTTTAAAGGACAATGTTCAATCCTGCAAAATATTTATTATCACGGATGCTTTTTATGAATGTTGAATAAAACTGAAAGGTAAAGGGAAGGCAAAGGGAACACTTTTACAACACTTTTTCTCCATCTCTGCTGCTTATTAAATTAGGTAAGACTACACTGAATATCTGTAGAGAGGGGAAAATAAACAAACTTTGTTAGAGTTTTAGAAAACAGATGTTTCATTTCCATTTTTTAACTGCCTACAGTTATGCAGCGAAATTCTGTTACTTTCTCACGCTTGAGCCATTACTGGGTTTGACCACTCACTTTTCAAACTCTACTTCTACTTAACTTTCCACATATTTTGCCTCCTCTTTGCAATCCCTTTACTTTAAATATATCCGTCTATCTTTTTTCTTCTCTTTCTCTTTCCAGGTTCTTTCATGGTATGCTCTAAATATGAAAAAGAGCTTGATTTATCTTAAAAGATCCTTTCTCCCTCTTCCTTAGTGAAAAACAAATGCACATGTAAATAAACACAACCTTAAATCTCATTTTAAGCAGAAGTCCAAAGCCAAGTTCACTGATCATACCATACACCTGAACTTGTAGCCAACTTTTGCTTATCTTTTTTCATCTGTGACTCTGAGTATAGGTCTTTTAGAACCAGGAGTTTGTTAGATTTTAAGTTTCTTAGTAATTATTTGCTCCATAATATTCTAGTGTTGTGCCATATGATTATTTTTTTAAAAAATGCTTTCATTTTCTTTCTTCATTCTCCTTCTTAAGTATGTGGGAGTTTCTATTATCACCAACATCTGGTCTTTGAAACTTGCTATTTGAACTATAAGCTTGCTTTAAAAATACATGTGCACCAAAACACAGCTGTCTGTAGGTTTCCTTTGATCCCACTGTAAAAGAAGCTACGTGTCATTTTCTTGATTTGAGAATTTTCAAATTGAAGGAACTAACAGTTCCAGGACTTCTCACCATCGTCCTTTTCATCTTTCCTCCTCATGGTGCAACACGTGTGAGAATTGTGTGCAAGAAGATATTCTTTCAGGCATTGCTGATCATGTTGCATTCTGGTAAAAAATAATTTTGACAAATTCAGGCACCCATTCACTTTTTTGGGCATTTCCTTAAAGACACCAAACATTGAACCTGTTTCAAATCTGCTTTTATTTGCTGGATTGTGTTTTGGGAAAGAAGGAAGCATTATGTGATCAAACTAATAAACTAATTTTCAGCAGATGAATGGCCTTCATGTCAGGACTCATCAACTGATATCATAGATAAACCAATACAATTATTTCAAATTTTTTTTTTGTGAAATTAGCATCAGTCAGTGCCATGTGTCATTCCACTTGTTTTTGCAGAATAGAACAAGAGATAAAGTAGGAACTACTAAGCTTTATGTAGAGGACATTATGCAAGTAAAATTAGGTATCTCAACATCATTGTATAAAGACAGGAAGACAAATATGCCTGTAAGTTCTGTACCTTGTTTGAAAGATAAATTTCTTTTCTTTGCATGCATCTGTCCTAGAAATGAAAAAAAAAAAAAAGAAAGAAAAAGAAGCAATGCCAGAGTCCCTTTACAAAATTGGCCCTAGATGATTATTTGAATGTTGATCTTTTTTTCTTTTTTTTCTTTTTCTTTTTGAGGTACTGGAGCTGGGGATTGAAACCTGGACTTCATATCTGGGAGGACAGTGCTCAGCCACTGACTAGAATCAGCTCCCTTGAGTAGGTTTTTTTTGTTTGTTTGCTTGCTGGTTTTTTTTGTTGTTGTTTTTAGGAGGCACTGGGGACTGAATGCAGGACTTCCCATGTGGTAAGCAAGCCCTCACACTGCTTGAACTACATCCACTTCCCTTGATTTTTGAATTTTTTTCTTAGCTTTAAAGGAAAATTAATCATGACAGATCACATATATTCCAATAAAATAGTTGGATGAATTATGAAACAGAGTTTATTAATAGTGCTTTCTAAATGTTTGCCTTCTAACTCTTCTAATTAATGGAAATAAATCTGGGATAATGTCCATTTCTAAGACTGAGACAGTCTTCGAAATTTTGACTCACAGGGAAATAAATATCTATTCTGGACCTTATACATAAAATGTAGAGCTTTTTACTTTCTAAAAATTGGCACAGAAATTAAAAAATAAAAAAACTCATAACTTTCCAGGTAATTGCTTCAAATCCCACTATTTATGGTCCACAATCAAGAGATCTTGATTCTAAAATGGAGATTAAAATATATATTAAATGGCAGCAAATTTTGAATTTATAAGTCCAAATGACAGTACAGGAATTCTCAAAAGTATCCAACTTCTGTTTTGTTTCCAATATTATTAGCTCTGTATTATTTTCACCCCCTACCAAGAGCTTAGCTTTACACTTAGAGATAGTTCTAAGCACTAAGCAGTAGTGTACTATAAACATTTTTCAGAAAACAATGTTCTGTCTTCATGAAATAAAAATCTGAATTTTTAAAATCTCTTTCTGTATTATACTTCAAATTCCATAATCCCAGTGTATGGACATTTGTATTATATATGTATGAATCTATGTATCATCTATATATGTATATACATACATAAACATAAAAGTATTATATGACATATATTGTGTATATATGTATATATACATGCAATATACAATAAATACAACATTCTATGTGTATATAAACCAAATATAATGCTTGGGATTTAAAAAAGCATAATAATTGCTTACCATTTATTTTCCAGAGTGCCTTTTCTTAGGGTAATGTGTGATCCTAGAATATTAGCAATCTGTTTGAGGTGTGAGTACAAATGAAGGAAAGAACTTGTAATGCAACAGTAAAATGTTGATTAAAAAAGTTTTGGATCACAGAGGGGTTCAATTATGACAGAGGAGGAGCATTGGTGTGGGGTGTTTTGATGGGGGATGCATAGAAGGGAGTTTACCTGGGCATGCATATAGGGTATATAGATATGTTCAAATGTTCTTTGGGTATTGACACAATGGGTAGAGATTCACATGGCAACTGAGGGAGATAGGTTTCTATCCTGGGGAGCTCTGCTGCATTCAAACTGCCAAGTTCAAGGGCAATGACCAATGAAGAAGGATGGTCCAATGATGGCTCTTGATACTGATGACTATGCTTGTGAGCCTGTTGTGCCTGAAATTTCAACTTGGTCTAATGTTGCAGGGTGCCTATAAGTTAACTCCTGAGAGCCTCCATGTTGCTCAAATAAGGCCACTTTCTAAGCCAAAGTCAGCATAGAAATGCATTACATTCCCCCCAGCATGGGGCATGACTCCTGAGGATGAGCCTCTCTGAAGCTGAGGGACTACTACCAAGCAATGGCTAGTGATGCGACTAGAAAAAGACCTTGAATAAAAGGGGAAAATGGTAAAGACAGATGAGTTTATATGGCTAAGGGACTTCAAAATGAGTTGGGAGGTCATCAGAGGGGTCACACTTATGCACGTCTCAGCAGGATTTCAGAGAGAGCCAAAGTAGATACTACCCAAGGTAGTGGTGTCCTGAGGGCTAACAGAGACACCCAGGTCCTATGGCCATACAGAGGGCTCCAGAGTTCCGTGCCTTGCCAATGGGACTTACTTTTAAATATGTCCTCCTTAGTGTGATGGAAATGGACTCAGATGTGACTTCTCTACACATGCCTCTTCTGTCCCTTGTACTGAACCTGTGATTGGTGTTGGGGTTGGTGGATGCCCAGGAGACTTGAATCTCTGGGCTGTCCATGTGCCAGCTGGTCCCTGAACCTCAGTGGTATTGCAGCACCTACTCTTCAGTTCATTAGACTTACTCATGTCAGCTGACAGAGAGCTGAGGATGGACAACCACCACACCAAGGAACCAAGAGAGTCTACAGCTGCAGGCATTAGAGTCTCATCCACCAGCCATGTGGGATCAAAGTCTCCTCTCAATTGAGAATTGGAGTGGGCATCACCAACCCAGGATCCTCAGGATGGAGGAATAAAATATGGACTAGAGTGGAGTAACTGGTATTCTACTATAGAATTATTGTTACTCTAGCAATGGAAGAAATTATATCATTGATGTGGAGACAGTGGCCACGGAAGCTGCTGACGGCAGGGAGAGGGAAAAGGAGGTGTGATGTGAGAGTATTTTTGGGATTTGGAGTTGTCCTGAATGATATTGCAAGGACAGAAGCAGGACATTATATATATCCTGTCATAACCCACTGAATGGACTGGGAGAGAGTGTAAACAACCATGTAAACTATAATCCATGTTGTGTGGCAATGCTCTAAAATGTATTCATCAAATGTAATAAATGAACCACACTAATGAAAGAAATTGCTGATGTGAGAAAAGTGGGGAATGGGGCATATGGGTTCTTACACAGATATCAGGTTGTAAGAAAATACTTTTCCAGGAGTGAAAGTAAAATGTTCATATCACAAAAGGAAAAGGCTGGTTGCCTTTGGACCACTGCAACAAGTAATCACCAGCAAAACTTTTTTTTACTGATTTTAAATGCTAATCAGTGACAACTTTGCATAATCTTATGAAAGCCAGCTACTTACTGGCAGCACCACCCTGTGAAATTCAGTCTAGCAATATGTACCCTGGAAACTACACTCCTGCTTCTGAAAGAACAGGAAGACCACAACTTCACTAAGCCTGTAGAGGATCGGTTCTTTGCTTCATTCAAAGAGACTGCTACCAAGCAGCTATCTCGCTTGGATATTGAGCACTAAATTTCCTTTTTCACATTTTAGATATTTAGCGGTCTTTTCTTCATTTAACTGTAGGTTGATTTTTTTTTCTAATTGCTTCATTTATTAGGAAAAAAAATGTTCTGAAATATAGAAATTCTTTCATTCATTCCTTTGTTCATTCATTCAAAAAATTCTTACTTGGTCCTGAAAAAGTCAAAGAAAATCCATGTTTTCAAAGAGTTCAGTTACTCAAGCTAAAAATTATGGTCCAAATTTGTAAATATAATTATAGGGATTCACCTGGCATTTGGGAAGTAGAAAGCAGAGCCATCTAACCACACTTAGGGGAAGTGGAGTCAGGGAGGGATTCCTGGGTAAAGTTACTTTGGAGGTCAATCTTAAGAAGTAACCAATAATAAAGAAATAATAATAGCTAATGGAGATATGGCCATTTAAGGATGAGTAACTAAACCAAATGGCTGCTCAGGAATTAGACCCAATACAATGTTCTTATAATAGAAAAGGTGAGAAGCAGCGTGCAACTGTGAAAAACAAAGTAAGAGAGATAGATTGGGGCTAGACTATGGGAGGTCTCGTTTTCCATCTGAAGAGACTTAAGCTTTAGAAAATAGATCACACTTCAAAAGAGACATTTTCAAGTGATGTCTCTGTGGCTGTGGAATAGTGAAAGATGTTGAGGAACAGAGTAGGAAGGTGAGAGGAATGAAGATGGTGGAAAATGATAAGTACGTAATACTGGGAGACAGAGGAGAATTGGCTATGGAGGGGAAAGTTGGGAAAAACAGAATTTCCAGAGGTTTTGCTTGTTCAGCCAGGAGAATGGTGGAGCGACCGAATGTTATCATGATTATAGGTTGTGAGTCAATAATAGATTTTACAGAATAAATTTTAAAAATAGGAATAAATATATAGTTCTCTTAATTGTTTACTCTTAAGTTTGTCTCTCTATTTTTTTAGTATTACATTTAAAGCATTTCACCCAAACGTGCATCATTAACTCCTTTGGAAAAGGGACCATTACCTTGACAATGAAATGTGAGGGGAATAGCCACCAAATGGGATCAGATTCTCCTAGTATGAATCAAACTACCTAAAACATCTGGCAAAGTAGAAAATACATAAATTGTAAACATTCTAGTTACAGAAGCAAGACCACTGGGCATAGTTTGGAAAAAGAAGTTACCAACTTGGCATGTGCCTCCTTGGTCTTTGAAATATGGTAGCCATACAGCAGTCACCTTTTGCTCCATGTATCCTGATTGAGCATGGCTTTTTTTTTTTTTTTTTTCCCCACCAAGCAGAGGTCTCTGAGTAAGTGATTTTATAGCTGGCAGTTTTGTAGATTTAAAACCAGAGCAGCTGAAGGTCATATGAAATTAAAGTTTGCTTAGCACCAAGGACAATAGTTCAGACTACATCAATACAGGTGTCTAAACAGAAGCAGATTAGTTTACTACTTATTTGGCAAATTAGAAAAACAGTTTCTTTGTAATATGTTCATGAGGCAAAAATTCACATTTCCTAGGGTCTATGATACTGTTAACAGGTTTTCATTTGTTTTCCTGTTTCTTCACCTGCATATGTAAATACAGGGAATTTTTAGAGCATAGATGTTGTGGAAAATATATACATGGCTTTATTCTGTTAAACAGCATGTGTTTTCTATTAATAAAGCAGCATACAACTGAGTGTGAGTCCTTTATTATTAATTACATGACTGAACATGGAGAGGAAAGGAAAAAAATCCACCCATTTCCCAAGTTAAGGCTAGTTTTAAATAATAATCCTATTTGCTTTAAATTTAGCACTTTAAAATCATGCTTTTAAATATTCAGAGAGTATATTTATAAATGATAGGCATATAAATGTGCGTGAATATATTTAAGTATATATGTCACACCCATAGATATATGAATACATACATATATATACATACATTTTGAGTTTGTGACTTGTCATTGGAGGTACATGAAAGTCAGTTTTGGTTTTGACATTGAATATTGCCTCCATAGTTGAGAGGAATATGTCATCCTTTTCCTAATTTTGCAAGACATGGTTTCCATGTCTGGGGAAGAGAATACAAAGCAGTTCCCCACCCTAACCTTCATAAGTTTTTATAGTTTCACCAGATGTTTGTGCAAAGCATAATAGAGACACCAAAATTATAACTGTATAATTGAAATGAAAAAAAAAAAAGACACTTCAGTTTGTCTAGAATTGGGAGTTCATGCCAACTACAGCAGACTCAGTTGACAAGACAATCTGCTTGCAACAGTTCTTTTCTCATTGCATTGCCCAGCCTTCCATAGAAGCAGTTTGTTAACTAAAAGTCCTTTAATTTATTGTACTTTATCTAATTTTCTATTCCCAGCCATGAACTCTGTCAGTTTTTGGAACAGAATGTGCTTCCAATCCATATTGTTTGGATGGATGGGTGGATAAAGGAATAAGTTACTGGACCTGTTCTAATAAGGCCACTACATATTCTTCCATCTCGTCAGTTTTGTTAGGAAGTTCATGGGCAGAGGACTCAAAGAAAGAGAGCACCTTTATGTAACAGAAGGGCAGAATCAGTCACAGCCACATTTTGTCTTCTGTAAAGTCAATTTGGTATAAATTATTTGACTATCAGCCTGCATTTCCTCTGAATTGCTAAGTGTCACCCACTCTACTGGTTTAGAGCAGTTTTCCTATACATGAGATCGGTATATGCAAATTGAATAATCGATGACTACAGCGACATATGGCTTAATCTTTGCTTTAAATGGGCTCACATCAGGCGTGAAACTATTTAACTGCAGATAGAATGCATCCTGACAGCCTGAACTTTAGTTTTGTGTCCCTCCTCCTGATGAGTGTTATTGGTTTATCATTAGTTTAATCAAAGACAGACTGAAATGTGTTTGTTTTGCACCTGCATCCAACTTGCTATTCTGAGACTGGTGTTTCATTCTCTTCACCTGTTACCAGGCAAATGCATCCAGGGGTCTTCTTGGGTTTTTGAAAAGCCCACTCAGGTACAGGGAAGATAAGGAGTGATTAAATATACATGCTAGAATTCCATTCCTCTCCTTTCCAGAAGAGAATCTATTTAGACCTCTATTGCTTCTTTTACAATGGTGACCCCCTTCTCTAATGCCCTTTTACCCATGTTCTGAAAATCTTTTTTTCAAGAGGTGAATAAATGAATGCCTTTTCTGTTTTTCTTGTTCACACTCTAACTTTTTCTTATAACCATTCTTTAGGTCATTTTTTTTTCCTTCAAGAGTTTTCATTAACATCATCTCTACTTTCTCCTGTATTTAATAATTTCAGAGACTAAAATAAAATAATATACAAAGGTGCTGTACTACTTGTTATATTGCTTGCTTTACAAGCTTTAGTATTCTCCATTGTTTGAGTCATAGATACAAAAAGAGTAAATATCTTTTTTTTTTTTTTTTATGCAGGACTTAGTTTTATGGAGTCCTGGATTTACAGCTTGCCTCAAACATTCTGACATGTTATTCTGTGTCTTGGGTATTTCTTATTTCCCCCAGCAACGTATAAAGCAAATTGATTAGAAGCATTGTAATTGCTGCTATGTCGTTTTAGTTGTGTCTAATAACATTTAACCATAACACATTTATGCTATATGAGAAGAGAATTGTTCTGGGTCAAACCAAATATACATTGTTGAAATAATCATAGAGTCTGAATTGTTCTTTTTTAAACTTTCATTTTTTTCCTTTCCAAATGTCCTTCCTTTCTTCTGTAGATCAAAGTTACTGATCTGTGTCATTTTCCTTCTCTCTGAAGAAATTTTTAACATTTCTTTTAAAGTAGACCTAGTGGTCACACATTTTTTTTGTTTATCTAAGAAGGTGTTTATTTATCCTTTACATGTGAAGGCTAACGTCACTGAATACAGAATTCTAGGTTGGTGGGGTTTTTTTTTTTTGTTTTTTTTTTTTTAATTTTTTTATTTTTTATTGACTTTGTAATAATATTACATTAAAAATATATATGTGAGGTCCCATTCAACCCCACCCCCCCACCCCCTCTCTCCCCCCCCCCCAACAACACTCGTTCCCATCATCATGACACATCCATTGGATTTGGTAAGTACATCTTTGGGCACCTCTGCACCTCATATACATTGGTTCACATCATGGCCCATACTCTCCTCTATTCCATCATGTAGGCCCTGTGAGGATTTACAATGTCCGGTGATTACCTCTGAAGCACCATCCAGGGCAGCTCCATGTCCCGAAGACACCTCCACCTCTCATCTCTTCCTGCCTTTCCCCATACCCTTTGTCCATTATGTCCACTTTTCCCAATCCAATGCCACCTCTTCTATGTGGACACTGGATTGGTTGTGTCCATTGCACCTTTATGTCAAGAGGAGGCTCAGATTCCACCTGGATGCTGGATGCAATCCTCCCATTTTCAGTTGTAATCACTCTAGGCTCCATGGTGTGGTGGTTGTCCTTCTTCACCTCCATCTTAGCTGAGTGTGGTAAGTCCAATAAATCAGATTGTAGGTGCTGGAGTCTGTTGAGGCTCAGGATCTGGCTATCACATTGTCAGTCCAGAGATTCAAATCCCCTAAATATATCTTAAACCCCAACATTAACTGCACCTCCAGCACATTAGCATGAAAGTCTTATGAAGGGAGATCCCATCTGAGTCCAGATTCATCACACATAAACACCATTTCCAAAGAGGGGCCATCTGCCCTGGTAGTTAACCCCATCGGCCATGACCATAACTCCCATGGGTCTCTTTAGCCCTCAAAGGAACCAATATCTGGGGGTTGTATCTGCTTTATCTGTCTCTCTGACTCTGCTCAGTTGTGCATGAGGGCAAACCTTCTGCCAGCCTCCAGACTCTTTTTTAGAAACTCGTAGCCATATAAACTCATTTCTCCTTTCCATTTCCCCCTTACTTTAGGTCAAACAGCATTTTAAAGTCATGGTATTTTATGTAGACATGGATATTCTGCTGATCCGCATTGAACCTTCCGTATAAGGTCATTTTCCAGTTGCATCATCAGTTGGTAGTTGATAGTGGTCCCTCGTTGCCAGGGAGGCTCATCCCCGGGTGTCATGTCCCACGCTGGGGGGAAGGCATTGCATTTACATGCTGAGTTTGGCTTCGAGACTGGCCACATTTGAGTAACATGAAGGCTGACAGAAGGAAATTCCCAGGCACAAAGTTGCTCTAGGCCTTGTTATTATTTTGGGTTTATCAGCTCACAAGCATAGTCATTAGTATCAGGGGCTCACTGTTGAACCCTCACTCCCTCCCGGTCCCCACCACTGTACCTGGGAGACTGTCGCTGCTCCCCTAGGGACCACGACAGAGCACCACTGGCCGGGAACCCAGTACCCCCCCTACTGTGGTTTTTAATTGTTGCCACTATGAGTATATCCAAACATTACCATGCACCCTGGACATATGTTCTGTACAGCTTCCTGTCAGTCATATATCATCTGTCATTGGTATCCCATACCAGTATCCCTCCATTGCCATTGTTGAAACACTCTGTGATCCAGAACTCCCCGAAATTTGAAGCCCAATATAATGTCATGGTCCCTTACTAGGGAATGGCATATAGCGATGAGTTTAAAGGATAGATAAAGAACTTGGATAAAGTTAGATAAAGAACTTAGATAAAGAATGTTGACTTGAAAAAATTCCACATCCTATTTTTTCTTTTTTTTTTTTTTTTTTTTTTTCCCCCCCCCCCCCCCCCTAATTATTCAGCTTTTCTTCACAGGAGTCCTAGACCACAGCAATGTATATATATAATATACAGCACTCCCACACATCCACCAGAAAACCTTTTCCCTTCCACAGTGATACTCTTACGCCCTATTCATATCATATTTACTTAAAGTGATGTACAGAGTCTGAGACATTAGCTTTCTAACAAGGTGACATCTGTATTTACATTATGGTGCATACTTTAGGATACACAGTTCTTTACATTTTTAGTTATCCTATGTTTTACATTATGGTTTACATTATCAGTCTGTCATCTCCTATATGTTATGGTGTAATATTACATGTTTTATATCCATCCTTGTGTACTCTCAAGAAACTCCTCTCTTACCCCCCATTTACTTTGGTTCCACACATTTAACGTCCATTTTCCCTTCCACCTTAGTGCCCTCAGTGATAGCCAACCTCCGTTTCCTGAGGAGCCACTTCCAGAGATAGATGGAATAGTGTTCAGGGCCTAACTTGCTCAACTGCCCCAATGCCCTGGGAGCCACCCTTTCTCTCGAGGGATACAGTTCCCTCTATTGGATGGCATTAGTCCTCCCCAGGATGTGGGTCCACCCCCACTCTCACTACTTGGGTTTCTACCCCATGGTGTCACCCACTCTGGCAGAATGAGCATTTAGACATTCCCCAGGAGCCCGTCCTGCATCAGACCCTCCCCTCCGAGCATTCTAAACAGGTAACCCTCTTTATTATATTTTGATATGATTTTCTCGGCATTTTACTCTCCACCAACACCTGACCCTCTCCTGGTTCGTATGCTACCCCTCCCTCCCCCCACTTTTGGGCAACGTTACCCACCCGTCCCTCCCCAGCCACCCTCAAACCCACAAAGCCCCAAGCAAAGGCAACCCCTTGCCCTCCTTTTATCTCTTCTTTGTGTTCATACTTACCACCATCTCGTCTTAAATTCCACCCCTGCAGACATCGGCTCATATCCTTCCTCCACCCTCCGATTTCCTGCAAGCCTATCGTTCAGTCTCTTGCTATCTAGGGCAGCTTGTTTATTTCATATCATTGAGGTCATGTAGTATTTGTCCTTCAATGTCTGGGTTGCTTCACTCAACATAAGGTTCTCAAGATTCATCCATGTTATCACATGTGTTTGTAGTGTGTTTGTTCTTACAGCCGAGTAGTATTCCATTGTGTGTATATACCACATTTTATTGATCCACTCGTCTGTTGATGGGCATTTGGGTTGATTCCAACTTTTGGCAATAGTGAACAATGCTGCTATGAACATTGGTGTACATATATTGGTTTGTGTTCTTGTTTTCAGTTCTGCTGGGTATATTCCCAGCAGTGGTATTGCTGGGTCATATGGCAAATCTATGGCTAGTTTTTTGAGAAACCGCCATACTGTTCTCCAGAATGGTTGGATCCTTCTGCATTCCCACCAGCAGTGGATGAGTGTTCCCCTTCCTTCACATCCTTTCCAGCACTTGTATTCTTCTGTTTTTTTCATAGCTGCCAATCTTATGGGTGTAAGATGGTATCTCATTGTGGTTTTGATTTGCATTTCCCTGATAGCTAGAGATTTGGAACATTTTTTCATGTGCTTTCTTGCCATTTGTATTTCTTCTTCGGAGAAGTGTCTGTTTAAGTCTTTTTCCCATTTTTTAAATGGATTGTTTATCTTTTTATTTTCAAGATGTAGGAGTTCTTTATATATGCAAGTTATAAGTTTCTTATCAGATATCTGATTGCCAAATATTTTCTCCCACTGTGTGGTCTCCCTTTTTACTTTCTTGACAAACTCCTTTGAGGTGCAGAAGGCTTTAATTTTGAGGAAGTCCCATTTATCTATTAGTTCTTTTGCTGCTCGTGCTTTTGGTGAGATATTCATAAATCCATTACCTATTACAAGGTCCTGTAGATGTTTCCCTACACTGCTTTCTAAGGTTTTTATGGTCTTGGCTTTTATATTTAGGTCTTTGATCCATCTTGAGTTGATCTTTGTATAAGGTGTGAGATGGTAATCCTCTTTCATTCTTCTACATATGGCTATCCAGTTCTCCAGACACCATTTGTTGAATAGGCCACTCTCTCCCAGTTGAGAGGGTTTGGTGGCTTTATCGAATATTATGTGGTTGTATATGTGAGGTTCTATATCAGAGCTTTCAATTCGATTCCATTGGTCTATGTGTCTCTCCTTATGCCAATACCATGCTGTTTTCACCACCGTAGCTTTATAGTATGTTTTGAAGTCAGGTAGTGTGATTCCTCCAATTTCGTTTTTCTTTTTCAGTATGTCTTTGGCTATTCGGGGTCTCTTTCCTTTCCAAATAAATTTCATAGTTAGTTTTTCTAGTTCCTTAAAGAAGGCTGCATTGATTTTTATTGGGATTGCATTGAATGTGTAGATCAATTTTGGTAGGATAGACATCTTAATAATGTTCAGTCTTCCTATCCATGAACAAGGAATAGTCTTCCATTTATTTAGGTCTTCTTTGATTTCCTTGAACAATCTTGTATAGTTCTCAGTGTATAAGTTCTTTACCTCTTTAGTTAAATTTATTCCTAAGTATTTGATTTTTTTATTTACTATTGTGAATGGTATTTGTTTCTTGATTTCCTCCTGATCTTGCTCATTATTGGTGTACAGAAATGCTACTGATTTTTGCGCATTGATCTTATAACCTGCGACTTTACTAAACTCATTTATGAGTTCTAGAATCTTCGTTGTAGATCTCTCAGGGTTTTCTATGTATAGGATCATGTCATCTGCAAATAATGAAATTTTGACTTCTTCCTTTCCAATTTGAATGCCTTTTATTTCTGGTTCTTGCCTCAGTGCTCGAGCAAGTACTTCTAAGACAATGTTAAATAGGAGCGGCGACAGTGGGCATCCTTGTCTTGTTCCTGAGTTTAGAGGGAAGGAGTCTAGGATTTCTCCATTGTAAACAATATTGGCTTTAGGTTTTTCATATATACTCTTTATCATGTTCAAAAAATTTCCTTGTATTCCAATCATTTGGAGTGTTTTTATCAAGAAAGGGTGCTGTATTTTGTCAAATGCTTTTTCTGCATCAATAGATATAATCATGTGATTTTTTTCCTTCAATCTGTTTATATGGTGTATTACGTTGATTGATTTTCTTATGTTGAACCATCCTTGCATACCTGGGATGAATCCCACTTGGTCGTGGTGTATAATTCGTTTAATGTGTTGTTGAATACGATTAGCAAGTATTTTGTTAAGTATTTTTGCATCTAGGTTCATTAGAGAAATTGGTCTGTAATTTTCCTTTCTTGTGATGTCTTTGTTTGGCTTTGGTACTAGGGTAATGTTGGCATCATAGAAGGAGTTGGGTAATGTTCTTTCTGTTTCGATGGTTTGGAATAGTTTCAGCAGGATTGGTGTCAGTTCTTTCCGGAATGTTTTATAGAATTCACCTGTGAAGCCATCTGGCCCTGGGCTCTTCTTAGTTGGGAGATTTTTAATAACTGATTCTATCTCTCTGCTTGTGATTGGTTTGTTAAGATCATCAATTTCTTCTTTTGTCAATATGGGCTGTTTATGTGTTTCTAGGAATTTGTCCATTTCCTCTAGATTGTCATTTTTGTTGGAATGTAGTTTTTCAAAATATCCTCTTATGATAGTCTTTATTTCTGTGGGGTCAGTGGTGATATCGCCTTTCTCATTTCTTATTTTGTGTATTTGCATCTTCTCTCTTTTTTTCTTTGTTAGTGTTGCTAAAGGTTTGTCAATTTTGTTAATCTTCTCAAAAAACCAGCTCTTGGTCTTGTTTATCTGTTCAAGTGCTTTCTTATTTTCTATTTCATTTAGTTCTGCTCTTATCTTTGTTATTTCCTTCCTTCTTCTTCCTGTTGGGTTACTTTGTTGTTGTTTTTCTAATTCCTTCAAATGTGCAGTTAGTTCTTCAATTTTTGCTCTTTCTTCTTTTTTGATATATGAATTTATGGCTATAAACTTCCCTCTCAGTACTGCTTTTGCTGCATCCCATAAATTTTGGTATGTTGTGTTATCATTATCATTTGTTTCAAGGTAGTCATTGATTTCTTTTGAGATTTCCTCTTTGACCCACTGTTTTTCTAAGAGTGTGTTGTTTAATTTCCAAATCGTGGTGTGAAATCTGGGCTTCTTTCCCTTGCAAATCACCAGCTTGACTCCACTGTGGTCAGAGATAATGTTTTGTATGATTTCAATCTTTCTGAATTCGTTCAGCCTTTCTTTGTGGCCTAGCATATGATCTATCTTGGAGAATGATCCATGTGCGCTTGAGAAAAATGTATATCCTGCTGTGTTTGGGTGTAGCGATCTATATATGTCTATTAGATCGAGCTCCTCTAATATACTATTCAGATGTTTTGTGTCTTTGGTGATTCTCTTTTGAGATGTTCTGTCCAGAATTGATAGTGGTGTATTAAAATCCCCCACTATAATTGTAGATGTATCTATTCTTTCACTTAGTTTTTCCAGCATTTGCCTGACGTATTTAGAGGCACCCTTGTTAGGGGCATAGATATTTATGATTGTTCGATCTTCTTGACAGATTTTCCCTTTGACTAAAATGTAGTATCCTTCTTTGTCTCTCACAATTGTTTCACATTTAAAGTCTATTTTGTCTGATATTAATATAGCTACTCCTGCCTTTTTTTGGTTATTGTTAGCTTGTATGATTGTTTTCCAGCCTTTCACTTTCAATCTCCATGCGTCTCTGGGTCTAAGATGTGTCTCTTGTAGA
This sequence comes from Dasypus novemcinctus, assembly GCF_030445035.2. Classification (NCBI taxonomy): domain Eukaryota; kingdom Metazoa; phylum Chordata; class Mammalia; order Cingulata; family Dasypodidae; genus Dasypus; species Dasypus novemcinctus. The sequence continues at coordinate 22,903,007 of NC_080675.1, forward strand.
CAGCATATGGATGGGTCATATTTCCTTATCCAGTGTCCCAGTCTGAATCTTTTGATAGGTGAGTTTAATCCATTGACATTCAGTGTTATTACTATCAAGGAATTATTTGTGTTAGCCATATTTTGATTGGATTTGTGTTTGTCATATTTTGTTTGTATATTTTTTTTTTGTCTTTTTTGTTGTTGTTGTTGGTCTTATACTCTCCTCCAACTTTGCCTTTCCTGTTTTTTCCTTTCTTCCTGCAGAACTCCCTTTAGAATTTCTTGAAGGGGAGGTTTCTTGTTGGTATACTCTTTCAGTTTCTGTTTGTCTGCGAATATTTTGAACTCTCCATCATGTTTGAATGCTAGTTTAGCTGGATAGAGTATTCTTGGTTGGAAATTTTTTTCCTTTAGTACCTTGACTATATCATACCACTGTCTTCTTGCCTCCATGGTTTCAGAAGAGAAATCAGCACTTAATCTAATTGAGCTTCCCTTGTATGTGATGGTTTTCTTTTCTCTTGCTGCTTTTAGGATCTTCTCTTTGTCTTGAGCATTGGATAATTTGACAAGTATATGTCTTGGGGTGGGCCTGTTGGGGTTTATGACTTGTGGAGTGCGCTGTGCTTCTTGGATATGTACATCTGTCTCTTTCAGTAGATTTGGGAAGTTTTCAGTCATTATTTCCTGCAACACTCTTTCTGACCCCTTTCCCTTCTCTTCACCTTCTGGAATGCCTATAATACGTATGTTTGAGCGTTTTGCATTGTCATTCAGGTCCCTAAATCCTAATTGGATTATTTCTATCTTCTTATTGACCCCTTCTACTATCTGTTTGATTTCTGAAGTACTGTCTTCCACATCACTAATTCTCTGCTCTGTCTCTTCTAGTCTGCTGATATTTGCTGCAAGTGTATTTTTGATTTCTTGAACTGTGGTGTTCATTCCCATCATATCTGTTATGTTTTTGCGTATGTCTGCAATTTCCCCTCCAAGTGATGTCTTCATGTTGTTAACCTCTTTCATTACTGCATCAAATTTGTCGGTGATAAATGTTCTGAGATCTTTCATTGCTTGTGCCAAGTTTTGCTCCCCTTCGTGAGTATTGGTTTGTTGATTGGATTCAGCCATGTTTTCCTGATTATTGGTTTGGTTCGTAGATTTTTGTTGCTTTCTGGTCATCTCTTTATTTTGACGAATTTAATCAGTTCCTTAGCTTCTTTGTCTGCTCTTGGAGGTTAATTAGTTGTTATTTTTGCACAGGTGTTATATCTTCTCTTTGTCACTTTTTTCTTCTTATTCTAGTTACTTGTTGTTGGTTAAGTTCACTTTAGAGGAAAGTATTAGTGTTGGGGAAAGGCAATTGTGTAAGCAAGGGAAAAGTGTAAAGTTGTATTGGTGATGTATGTTAATAAAGCAGGAATATGAGATCTGGAAGGATGGAGGTTAGATTCATGTAGATTGTATAGAGTTATAGCTGTAGGTAGAGTACCTTTTATGAAGTTGATGACTGAATTTGGGAGGAATATGGTATGAACTACACAGCTATTGTTTTCATGAGAGAGGGAAAAAGAAAAGAAAGGTAATAGTTTCAAGAGTGGATAATAGACAGAAAACAGAACAAAGGTATTAGAAATTAAGAGTTAGACACTTTGTGGATCAAAGAACGGGAGGTGGGGGGTGGAATATAGGAGAGACAGTAGATGATAGTGGATATCAAGATGCAGGGGAAGGGGGATAGTGTAGGTAGCCTAAATCAGTTCACACAGAAATGAGGCAGTGGAGGATGGGAAAACCCAGCAAATGTGAGGTGTTCCCTGTAGCACCTATTGTATACTTGAATTAAAGTAAAAATAAGTGGAAGATGAGGGACAAGAGGGAAAGAGAAAACCGAAAACAAACAAACAAAAAAAAAAAAACAAACTAATTATAATAGAGAAAAAAGAAAGGCAAGAAGAAAGGAAGAAAGAAAAAGAGGATGGGCAAACGGTGGGGAACGGATAGGGAGAAGAGAGATACAGGTACACACGTGTCACAATTGCAACACTATCTAAAACAACAACTTCCCCCCGCTTTGCCCTAAAACCCCCCCGTCTGTCTGCCCAAATGGGTCTGCAAGCACCTCCCTTCCCACAAACCCCCAATAGGCCGCCCAGGGCCCACGAACTCCCCAGTACTGCAGATGCTCAAAAAAAAAAAAAAAAAAAAAAAAATTTTAAGTAAAATTAAAAAAAAAAAAAACCAAACAAACAAACAAAAAAAAACAAAACAAAACAGAAACCCCTCCGCAGGCCCGGCTCCGCCCGCCGCGGAGGCTTGGACCGGCTCTGCCCGGCTCCTCACGCCACCTTGGCCTGGCCTGGCTCCGCCCAGCTCCGCTCGCTACAGCGGCCCAGCCGGCTCCGGCATCCACCTCCCGCCACCGCGGCCTGGACCGGCCCTGCCCGGCTCCGTACCCGCCGCGGCCTGACCCGGGCCCGCCCGGCTCCAAACGCTACCGCGGCCCGCAGCCGGGGCCTGAACCGGCCCCGCCCGGCTCCAAGCGCTACCGCGGCCCGCAGCCGGGGCCTGCACCGGCCCCGCCCGGCTCCAAGCGCTACCGCGGCCCGCAGCCGGGGCCTGCTCCGGCCCCGCCCGGCTCCAAGCGCTACCGCGGCCCGCAGCCGGGGCCTGCACCGGCCCCGCCCGGCTCCAAGCGCTACCGCGGCCCGCAGCCGGGGCCTGCACCGGCCCCGCCCGGCTCCAAGCGCTACCGCGGCCCGCAGCCGGGGCCTGCTCCGGCCCCGCCCGGCTCCAAGCGCTACCGCGGCCCGCAGCCGGGGCCTGCACCGGCCCCGCCCGGCTCCAAGCGCTACCGCGGCCCGCAGCCGGGGCCTGCACCGGCCCCGCCCGGCTCCAAGCGCTACCGCGGCCCGCAGCCGGGGCCTGCACCGGCCCCGCCCGGCTCCAAGCGCTACCGCGGCCCGCAGCCGGGGCCTGCACCGGCCCCGCCCGGCTCCAAACGCTACCGCGGCCCGGCCCGGCCTGGCTCAGCCCCACCGAGCGGGGCTAGATGCCTCGTCTCCGCCTACCCAAGAAGGGAATCCTCTGCAGGTAGCTGGGATCTCCGTGTATATTTCACAGACGAATCCTCTCTGTTACCTTCCCTCCAAATCGATGTCCAGACACCTCCGGACCAGCAAAAATCCCGAAACAATCCGGTCCCAAAGAGTCTCCAACGCCGCCCAGCCGATTCCCTGCAGAAGACTCTAACAGGGATGTTCACTCAGCCGCCATCTTGCCCCCTCTCCCCGGTTGGTGGGGTTTTTTTGCGTGTTTCTTTCTGTTTTTCATTTTATTTTTTCTCTCAACATCTTAAATATTTCATTCTACTTTCTTCTTGCTTGCATGGTTTCTAAAAAATTCTGATATAATTCTTATCCTTGTTCCATTTATAGATAAGGTGCCTCTCCCCATAACAAGCTCTTTCAAGGTTTTCTCTTTTGGTTTGTTTTTCTGCAGATTATATATGATATACTTAGGTTTAGTGGTTGGTTGGCTGGTTTTTGCTTTTTTGTACTTTTCCTGCTTGGGGTGTCCTCTGAGATTTCTATATCTGTGATTTGGGTGTCTGTCATTGGTTCTGAAATATTCTCAACCATATATATTCCAAGTATTTCTTCTGTTTCTTCCTCTACTCTGGTTTTCCCATATTGACTGTTACACCTTTAGTTATTTTCCCACAGTCCTTGGATATTCTATTCCATTTTTTTTCAATATTTTGTTTGTTTGTTTTTCTTTTCAGTTTGCAAAGTTTCCATTGACCTGTCATTAAGTGTCCTGATACTTTCCTCTACTTTGTCCAGACAACCGATGTGCCTATCAAACATATTCTTCACTTCTATTACAATGTTTTTTTTAATTTCTAAAAGTTCCTTTTGATTGTATTTTTAATTTAAAGTGTGTATTTTGCAATAAAAATTTAAAGTAAAATTTTACAAAATTCTTTTAATTCTTTCTTAAATCCCACAGAAATACATTCCATTATTCATCTGTTCTTGCATGTTGTCCACTCATTTCATTAAAGCCCTTAGCATATTAATCATAGTTATTTTAAATTTCTGACTGATAATTCCAAAATCTCTGCCACATCTGAGTCTGGTTCTTGGTGCTTGCCCCTCTCTTCAGGCTATGGTGTTTCCCTTTTAGAGGATGACATCATTTTTTTGTTGAAAGCTAGACATGATGTACCAGGTAAAAGGAACTGAGATAAACAGGACTTTAGTGTGAGGTTTTATTTTTATCTGGGTAGGAGTCTGCTTGTGTTTACTGTTTGCTGTGGATCTAGACGGGTGGTCCCATTTTCTGTTGTCATTATTTTTGTTCCTGCCTTTGCACTGTCCTCTTTGAGTTTTCTTAGAGACTCTTTAAGAGGGTCCAGGTCTAGCACATTTTTCCAGCTAGAGTCCTCTGATGCTGACTCCAGCAGTGGTTTCTGCCCCCAGTAAGCGATCATTCACTGTACCTGCCACTTCCTTCAGTTTTCAGGGTTGTGATTTGGCTGTGATTTCAGTTCTCTGATGGGTCCAAGAAGAGTTGTGAATTTTCAGTTTGCTTTTCTCTTCCTTGCTGTGAGGACAGTGATGACTTCTGAGATCTTTATATGTGAGACCAGAAATCAGAATTGATTTATTCTTTTTTTATAATTAGCATCTTTGTTTCAGAATCAGGTGAAGCTCACTGGTAGGATAGAATCTGGACTCTAAGAGTAAGTTATACAACTCTGGGGTTAAGGAGGAAAACTGAATAACCCACATGTAAAAGAGCAGAAGCAGATTTATAAATTGAACAAAAGACACTAACATTTATGTATTTAGTATATAGTTATAAAGTCAATTTACATAATTTATAATCATACATTTAGAACCAAAGAATATTTAATCTTATTTTTGGCATTTTGAATTTATTCTTTATGGCATGATTATCCTTAGGTCAAAATGACTCATTTTTATAAAATTTAGTTTATTGTTTTACATTTTTTTAACGTATACTGTCTTTGATAAGTGGTTCAGCTAATTGGCCCTTTTGAAGCAAAACAATAGCAAATAAAATATTTTTAATAGCCATGTCTTTATTTTTCTAATATACAATTAAAATATACTCATTGTACTTGTTTTGTAGTACAAAAAAATTACAAATGGAAAATTTAAACATTCCCATAAATTCAAAAGTGATAGTGTTATTAAAAACTTGATTGACTCTTTGTGTTTTTTTCCAAAAACACAAATTTTTAAGGTAAATTTGGCAGTACTTTTTAAAACAATTTTTATTCACTATTTTAAATTATGATTATCCTAACAATATTTTCCTTTTCATGAAGTATTTTTAAGTACATTACTTATTGCATTATATTTTCTTATGTGGATGTGCACAAATGTAATTTAATATTAATCTTAACTTTTTATTGAACATTAGATTATTGCTGTATACTGTTGTGATTATGAAAAATGGTGAAAAAATATTTTGTACATAAAAATTATATATATATATATATATTTGGACAACTTTGATAAGAATAAATCCTATAAGGATAATTATATGGAGAAGAGTATGAAAATTTCAATTGAATATTGATATAGAATGATAAATTATTTTTCAGAATAGTTTTAGCAATTTAGACCTATTTCTATGGTTTATGAAAATGAATAATTCTATAACCTGATATAACAGTGAGTATTATCATTAGTTTGTTATTAAAACATATGTTTTTCGTTTGGTTTAATTTCTATTTATTTGATTTTACGTAGCTTTATTATTTTAGTCCGTTTCATTTACATGTTATTTACATGTTATATTGGTTCATTTCACTCTTCATTTACTTGTCGGTTCATGTCCTTTGTGCTGGGTATGTATTCAATGTCCTCAACATATGACTGAATTTGAGAGAAAGCCCTAAAATTAAAGACTACATGATTTATTTTTTTAAACTGTTACTATGTCAAACAATGACAACATAAAGACATATTATATTTGCAGGAAGCATTTAAAAATTCTATTGAATAAGTATGCTTCTAAATACAGCTTATTTTTAAAATATGCTTTAAAAGGGAACAATGATTTTTGAGTTAGTGTTCCTCGAATTCTTAACAGTTTCACTGCAGGGACATCAACCAGTGATTTTAAAAGTTGGCCTAATGTGTTTAAAATCATCTTATTATAAGCCATGTATACCCAAAGGGAGGGTTAATGCAATTTCAGGTCACAGAGACGTGGACATCTGAAAATTAATAGAATGTTTCCCCCTTAACCTAGGTCAGATTCATCCCCAAGCTCAAGAAGGTGAAAGGCTAATGTTAACTCAATTACTGTGTCATAGTATCTCTTGATTTACAGTCTATTAAGATTTTAACATTTCCAGTTACACTGACGAACTTGACATTAACTTATGAGATCTCTTTGCTTCCCCTTCCCTGCTAAAAGTTGTTCTGTTTATCCTCCAATGAGGTCAAGACTTCAAAATAACAATCTAAATTTGTTTTATGATTTGAGTCTCTCTTTTTCTCACCAGTGATAAAGCAGATTATAGATGAATTCTTAATCTAGGGAAAGGAGGGCCAATTTGTTCAGTTACTAAAGGAATGGATATGTAATGACCAAATCAATTTTAATGTGAATATTTCAGGCAAATTCCTCACATAGTTTCCATTAAGAAGAATTTCATCAAATTACATTTGGAAACCCAAATTACATTTTGAAACCCAAATCTTTATTTCATTAAAAAATAAGGTATACAACTTAATGAATAGTAGCTTTATCTCTAAGAAATACGAAGATTAAGTACACTCATTGAAATTATGAGTCATTTCATTTCTTAACATTCTCAAAAATCATAACAAGTTGGGCACAAAAATCTAATACCAACCTAATAGTATTTCTGAGAGTATTAAATAAATCATTTGTTTAATGAAATGACTGCTACATAGTCAGTGTATACCAAATTATTAACTATTATTATCAATAATATTAATACTGAAGCAAATAGATGCCTCTGGACTTTCTATAGAGATCAAAAATGTCTTATGATTAATGTATTATGCCTTTTATTGTTTAATTACAGGTCTACAAATATAGTTGTACAGATACAAAAGGTAAATGCATGTTTTAAAAATCCTAAGATCTTTCTTTCCTTTCGTTGATATTTCACATTGATGTTTTCAGCCTATAGAGCAGTACTTTAAAGAGCAAAGAACTGAGTTTAAGACCCAAAATTTATGTATCCATGAGATTTATTTACCACGAGATAAGATTCTCAACTCTTTCTTTGCAGTTTTTAAGAGAATTAAATAACTGATGGCTAAATAACTAAAAACCCTGATTTCTCTTTGCATTCATGATTAATCTATGACAGGAAGTATGCTAGATTTTCTGTTGTCAACTTACCAATATCTCTCCTTCTTTGAAGCATGAGAACTCTGTTCCCAGTCTCCATGTCTATAGGATGCTGGTTTAAAAATTACCAATGAAAAGAGCTTACACAAAACTTGCAAAGTAGAAGGGGACCAGAAGCCATTTCCTGGAGGGGACCACAGCCAAATTTGCAGGCAGACCAAGAATCACAGAGGTTTCTGCATGTTCTTGAGAATGTAGCACTTGGATGGAGATTTGCATTATCAACACTTGTGACCTCAGATGGCAGTTCTGCCATGACTTTTTAGTGGCAGCTTCTTGGCCTTTGCTCCTTGGGTCTTTCAGCAAACATGGAAGCACTAATAAACATCAAAACCTTTATATCTCGAACACAGAGAGTGGCTTCTATATTGCTGATCATGCTCTAAACAGATCAAATGAACAAATACTAAGTGCAGCTTTAAAATATTGTTGACTGAGTTTCTGTCAATGTTCATAAACTGATCTGAAAAATTTTTACATTTAGCAGTAAAATGTATTTTAAAAGTCATGTCAATGTTAATGAATTATCCTTTAATTAATTGCTGGACTTAATACAACAAACACAAGTAATCTAGACTGAATATGTTTCTTTTCAATAACATTTTTTCACATACATATAGAAAACGAGAGCATCAGGCCCATAAGATCTTATGGGCTACATTTAATATTTAATATCAAGAGATATATATATTGATATTTTAAATATTTTTGCAAAAAATGGAAGTCTTCAAGTTAATTCCCTTTATAAATAAATCTGACAATACTGAATTGTGAAGAAAATAATCAAAACCCCACTTTTAAATATAAGTGTAAAAAATAATAAATAATACTAGCAAACTGAATATTGAAAGTAGCATTTTAAATTAGGTATTAATAAATGTTAATAAGTAGTATTTATTCCAAGAATGCTAGCATAGCTCAATATTTATAAAAATTATTGATAACATTCATTGATTATTACATAGTCAATGAGGGGAAACTATATCATCATTTTAATGTGTTAAAAACATTTAATTAAATTTATAAACCATTTCTGGTTTAATTTAAAAATATATATAATTTAAAGAATGAAAGGAAATGCCTTTTATACGATGAAGATTATTCATCTTAATCAAATATCTACCACTAGATCAGACTTCAGACAGTTTAGCATTAATATATAAGAAAAACATGGATTGCTAGTAGTACCATCTTCTTTAGCATACTAATGGAACTTCTAATGAATATAATAGTACAATGAGACAAATAAAAATTGGAAAGAAGGAAATAAATTTATTATTATTTACAAATTATATAATCACCTATCTTGAAAACACCAGGAGAATCAACAAAGCACTATTAGAATTATTAATAGATATTGTGTGATTGCTAGTTGTAAAATTTACAAACAAATATAAACCCATTTGCTATGTACCATGCAGAATTTAATAGGTAACGGAGGGAAGGGGAACTGGTAGGCAGAGGAGGAGAGAGGAAGAGGTAAGAAGCAAGGCAGAAAAAAGCAAAAGAAAGGAGGGAAGGATGGGAGAGAGAAAGGGATGAAGGAAATAAATTAGTCACAGCAGCAACCCAAAGTATGAAACACGCAGGAAGGCCCTAAATGGAAATTATAAATGGCTTCATAAAAGTACAATTATATTACTAATAAATAAAGCAAATTTATTATTATTGTAGTTATTGTGTTGTATTAATGGAGTAGCGTGTAACTGATATAAGGATAGGATTGTCAGGGGCTCAGAGGAATGGGGAAGGGATGAATAGGTGGAACACAAGGAATTGTTAGGGTGGGGAAACTTTTCTTTATGATACTGTAATGACCGATACATGACACTATACAAAATTTGTTAAAGCCTATAAAATGGAGCAGGACGAAGTGTTAAGCAAAATGTAAACTACAGAGTATGGTTAGTAGCAATGCTTCAATATTGGTTCATCAATTGTAACAAATGTACCACACTATTGTTAGATGTTAATAATGGGGGGGAGGGGTTATAAGGGAACTCTGTGCTTTCTGTGTAATTTTTTCTGTAAATCTAAAACTTCTTTACAAATTAAAAAATAATAATTAATTAAAAGCACAATATATTACTCTAGAACACTATCAGAGTTGGATAAATAGAATGATCAACCATATTCCTGTAGAAGATTAAAATAAGAACGCATTACTTACTTGCAAATTAATTAATAGATTTAGCACATTTTCACTTTTTTGAAGTGAGAAAAGTTCACCAAGTGATTTTCAGAAAAAAAAAATGGAGAAATGTTGGGCAATGTGCTTCTGTACATATTAAATGTAAAGATTAATGGATAAGAAAAGAAAATAAAAAAATAAAAAACAAATTATTAATATAAAAATATGATCACAGATCCCTGTAGGATTGATATATTATTGTAAAACCATATTTGGGGACAAACTGATAGTTATTTTTACATAAAAAAATTAGATTTCTCTTCATATCATAGACCATAGCAAATTCCTAATGGAATAAAGACTTAAATATGAAAAATTTAAAAATAAGAGTTAGTAGAAAAGTTGGTAAACATCTCTAGATTTTAGGTTAGGGAAATCTTCTTGTGCCTGATATTAGGAGCACCATTCATTGATAGATTTTTCTGCAGGATATATTTTTTAAATTTCCATATCAAAACCAAATGAAGGAAAAAAATGAAGAAATGGACACCATGACCAATCAAAGGAGTGACAATCATGGTAAGAATACCAACATATATGACAAGACAAATATAAATATTATTATATCAAGAAATAGTTCCAATTTATGTTAGAAAAATATTAGGTGTTGCAGGTAAAGAGAAACTAATAACTATTGATGATGTAATATTGTACTAGGCACGGAGTAATTGCTCAATGCACACAGTTGTTATTAATATTTTATTAGTATTAGCATAAAAGATGGACAACCTGTTAAAAATGGGCAAAAAGCATCAACAAAAAAATCACACCGAATAAGTTCAGTGGATCAATAAATATGAAAACATTTAAAGGGCAAAAGCAATCCTATAAATGTAATTTACAACATTGTAATATTTTTACCTATTATATTGTTAAACTTTAAAAAGAATAATTGTAACCAATTGGTAAAGCAGGAAGGATGTAGTCATCCTATACACTGTAATAAAAGTGCATACATAAACAATTCTTCCTGGAGGATGTTTTGTTTATATGTATTTTAAATAAAGAGAAGTTCAGAAATATGTATACCCTAGCAATTTTAACTTTGAGGACTTATTCTTTAAAAGAATGTGACCCAGAATGCAAAGATGTATCCATGAAAAATAGAACCGCTGTGAATATCTAAAACATAAGATTCGGAAAAGACTAGTACATTTATTCAAAGGAACTTCACACCATGAAGAATGAGGTTTTAGAGATTAAAAAGCAAACTTAAGAATGGCATGTGCAGTTAAGTTTCTATTTGGGTAATTAAAAGTTATTAGACATAAGTACACATAGAAAAGTACAAATAAATATTTTACATAATATATTTGCTCAGTGATAATATAATTGATTTGCTCTTTGTGTTCATCCTTTTATTTGCTATTTTCCTATCATGAGCATATATTTATTGGGTAATTAAATTGTTAGGTGCTATGCAAAGTTGTTTATGCAGATTGTTTATTGACATTAAAATGTTCATGCCTTATAAATTTTAAATTAAGGATATAAATAGTATATATAACACAATTCTCAGATTTAAAAAAATTTAGTGTACATAAACCAAAATGTTATTTTTAGTGGATGGATTTATGAGTCCCTTTTCTTATTTTCTTTTGTTTTTAATTGATACCTTTAATATTTCAATTGTAAATATGGAACAAGTAATAAAATCAAGTTTTAAAAAGAGATAAAATTTCCAGCAGGCCAAACAGCTATGAAGTAATTAGAATAGTCAATGTCTGTTTATATGGACCTGCTTATATGGACCTCAAATTTTATTTTCTTTTTAAATGTATTTGGTGAAAATTTTAGCTAATATGTTATGATTATTTCCCATTCTCATAATCTACATTTCTACAATTTAAAATTATTTTCTCTCTTCACAGGCCTGCATCATGGGTATTACTTGGCAACATGGATATTACTGTTAGAAATGCAGAATCTCTGGCCCCAGGCTGAATCAGATTCCCACTGAATCAGATTCTGCATTTTAGCCAGAGTCTCAGGTAATTTGTATCAACATTAGTTTGTGGGCCCTAAGCTACATCACTTAGATCTGTTAAAATGTCAGATCTTGATCAATGTCTCTCCTATCACCCAAGATAAAGAGCCCAGTTTATCCCTCTCCTTTTCCCCCAATTCACTTTTCTTCATAGTACATATAATTATCTGATCTTATGGTCTACATTTATTGTTGTATATATTCATTTTTTTGGTTTTGTTTTAATTCTCTGCTTTAAGGTCAGGAGAAGTTAGCAAATGGGCTGTCTGAATCACAGAAAGGGTTAAGGATTTGTCACTGACAAGCAATTTTGGGTCCAAGTTTTAAGTGGAAATATAACCTATTATTTGTTCAGTGTATACATCTCGAGCTGTTTTATTTCTCTTTTTACATTTTTTATTAGCGAATTTGTGGTTTTATAGAACAATAATGCATAAAATACAGAATTCCCACATACCATCCTCTTATTAACAACTTGCATTGGTTTGGTACATTTGTTAACAATTGAGGAAAGCACATTGATATAATTGAACTATTAACTGTGGTCCAGAGTTCAAATAAGTTCTATAGATTTATTATTTTTAATTTTTATTCTAGTAACATATACAACATAAAATTTCCCCTTTTAACCACATTCAAATATATAATTTACTGCTGGTAATTACATTCACAGTATTGTGGCTCCATCAGCACCATCAATTACCGAAACTTTTCCATCATCTAAAATAAAAATTTTGTACATGTTAAGCCTTACTTCCTTATTCCCTACTGCCACTCCATCCCCTAGTATCCTTTTCCTAGATTCTGACCCTATGAGATTACTTATTCTAATTATTTCATATCAGTGAGATCATATAATATTTGTCCTTTTGTATTTGGCTTCTTTCACTCAATATCATGTCTTCAGGAGGGGATTGCAATAGATATTTGCACACTGATTTGCTTAGCAGCATTATTCACAATTGCCGAAAGGTGGAAGCAACCCAAGTGTCCTTTAAATGATGAGTGGATAAACAATATGTGATATATATATACAATGCAATACTTTTCAACCATGTAAAAGAATGCTGTTCTCTGTATGTGACAGATTCTTGAGCTTTTACTGCATTATGTACATGCAGCACAGTGCCTAAATTAGCCCAAAACTCTTGCCCTCCTAGAACTTTAATTCCAGTCAGAAGAGACAGATGGTATTCAATGTAAATGAGTTTGGTAGGTTGGATGATAAGTGCCACGGTAAAAAATGAAATGGATGAGGAGAATGTGGGAGTGTATTAATCAGCCAAAGGGGTGCTGTTGCAAAATACTGGAAACCGGTTGTTTTTTTATAAAGGGTATTTATTTGGGGTAGGAACTTACAGTTACCAGGCCACAAAGCCTAAGTTACTTCCCTCACCAGTCTTTTGCCATGTGTTGAGGCAAGATGCCAGCTGACGTCTGCCAGGGTTCAGGCTTCCTGTGTCCCTCCCTTTCCAGGACTTGCTTCTCTCTGGGCTCAGGGTTCCTCCCTTTCCAGGGCTTGTTTCTCTTTCTTCACAACCAACTCTGTGTGCTTACTTCCTGGGACTCTGGTTCAAGACTCCAGCATCAAACAGTGAAACTCCAACATCAAAACCTCCAATTTTGTCCTTTGTTATCTCTTTTATCTGTGAGTAACCACCCACTGGTGGGAACTCAACACCCAATGGACTTGGCCCAATCAAAGACATAATCATAATTTCCAGGTACAGACCAGTTTACAAACATAATCCAATATCTGTTTTTGGAATTCCTAACTATATCAAACTGCTACAGTGAGTGTTAAGGTGTGCCATTTAAAAAGCATCAGTAGGAAAAGCCTCAGTGAGAAGGTAAAATCAAGAGGAAGGGGAAAACAAATCATTTTTTAAAAAATGAACATGCATAAGAAATTTGAAATAGGAGAAAAGTTGAGGTAGCTGACATTAGATGGCTTTGGTTTTTATCAGCACAAAATATATGTAAGTCTTCAGCAGAATTATGTGGACAAAGGAAGGATTAAAGAAAATGGAGAATATTTGGAAAAGACAATGGGAGTTAATTCCATGCCAGAATTCCTCCCTGGCTCCTTTCCATCCCTCTTCCAAATATGAATTGTGTGCCCCTCTTCTGTGCTTTTATACCTTATTCTGCATGTTCTAATCTCATATTTAGATAAGTAAACAAACACTTTTGGAGTCCTGATATTTTGCTCCCACTAAACTATATGCTGCTTGAGTGTATAGACTGTGGCAGGTCAATCACAGTCTATACACATGGCCTTGCATATAACACATGATTAATAAATGTTTTCTGAAAGGTTGGAGGATGGATGGGCAGGAGAGATGAGGAAAAGAAACACAAAAAGTAAAGACGGACATTTCCTTGGGATAGGAGACTGGCAAAGTAGTTGCAGCAGTAATCATGTGAGCTGAGAGAATATAGGATGCTTGAGAGAAGGTGATTGAAAAAGCCAGACCTGGGGTCCTGGTGGTCTGATGGCATGGGCCCTGAAAGGGACTGATGGATTTGGAAAAGAGCAAAGTGCAATAGAAATCAAAATCACAGAGATAACACAAATAGAGTGAACTATGGTTAGGAAGAGTAACATGGATATTTGATTATGTTTCTCCATTTTGTGTTTATGATTATGGCCTAAGTGCCAGTCAGCTCTTGATCATTCACAGTATAAATAAGCCCAGAGTGTCAGGCAGGGGATACCACATGTAAATTTTACTAAAATCAGATTCTCATCAAAGTTATCTCTGAGGAAACATATGTTAACAAGTGGATTGATTAGTTTGTGTTCTGTGGAACAGCTTGAGAAGGAAAATGATGTGAGCTCCCTACCCTTGATGTCAGAAACTGAAGTTTGATTACAGACTGAGGGCTCTTTGTCAGTGTGACATTAGCCATTCATGCCAATACTATCCAATTTAACTACAGACGCAGATTTTGTGAGTCACTAAACTTTTTGTTTACAGAGGGAGCACTTCCTAACTGGATGGGAGTGTCCAATAATATTCCCAAATGACTTCAAGTATGGGCACCCCTTCGTTAAACATTTTCCTCGGTCATATTTCACTAGTTAACATTTAATACAGCTTATCTTTTGATGGCAGCGGTATCCTTGACTAGACGTGCTTATGGATTTTCTAGTTGTCTACTTGGTGATAAACTTGAACAAGAATTATGACTGAATATAACAATGCCTTTGTCTGAATAGCCATTTGGGGATTTCTTAAGAAATGAGGGGTTTTGTGGGACAAGCAGAAGCAATATGTTTTTCTAATTAGTACTTGTTGACTACTTGTTGATACCTGGGAGCCAGGGCCAAGGCTTTTGAGTTATGGTTCCCTGTCGGCTGTAAGCATGCTGTGTAACCTTGTCCAAGTTATGTTACCTCTTAGCATTTAACTTGTAAAATGGGTGTAGTCAGGACTTCTTGACAGGAATATTGTAAGGGTTAATTAACTGCTATTTGTTAGGTGTGTTAAGATCTTCAGATTAAAGCACTGGGGAAGTGTCAAGTTTGTGTTATTATGGTATTATTTTTCTTTGGTAGGAAATGCCATTCCTGTGTAATTTGCTTTAACAGTAAAATAAGCCATTTTAATCAAAGCACAATCAAGCCCTTATTCAATGAGGACAAGGGTGTATATATATAGTTAGTAAGAGAGCTAGTGTCGGCTAACACAAGGTCCGGAATCTGAAAATTAGGCACTGGATACAAAGAAAGCCTAGAAAATGAGACTTGAGGAGATCAGGTTCTGAGTGCCCAGGAGACTTATGTTACAGTCCCAGTGCAGTACGTTATTAGCAGGCGAAAAAAGTCAGTAAATTGAGCAACTGATATCCACTTCTCCACACAACAAAAAGAACCATGTTGCCAAGAAATGTTTTTAACTTTTTAAAAATTGAACTTTATCATCATACATGAACATGCATAAACAATGAGTATATAGTAAAAGTTGTGAACTTACAAAGAACAATTATACTACTATCCTCACTATACTAACTATAGACAATATCTTACATTTGGTGAATATTTCCCCAATCCATCCAGTTATTACACCCTTTATTAACTTCTTATAGTTCATGAATGTTCTATATTTGTTCTGTGAACACAACCCATCTTCCACCACAGGATTCATTGTGTTATACAGTCCCATGCTTCATACAATCCATTCAGAGTGTACACCCAAATATATGGCCCATAAACTAAATATCACAATTGCTTCATTAGAATCCAGAAGGGGATTTTAAACATATGGAGTTATTAAAGACTTTTTTAATAACTTAGAAATATATGTTTGGGTATGATTTTTGTTGTGTAAATAAACATTAACTATAGTTTAGGCTTTGGTCATTTAAATAATGACTGGTTAAACTTGATTTTTCCAATGGAAAATACTGACTTTTAATCTGAAATGTTAGTCAGCACAAACATAAATAGCAGTAATTTTTAAAATACTTTTTTTTCAGGGACTTATAAGTACATTTATTAAAAAATAATTATCATTCAGCAAAATTATTTAAAATGATGAAGCTCATGTAAAGTATGTGATACCATTGATTGTAGATAGGTATTTCTAAACAATACCCTGCAAATATTGACTAATAACTTATATCTATAGTTTCTAGAATTATTCAATATCATTTTTTCAACAATTTTATTCACATACCGTACTGTCTATCCAAAGTATACAATCAGTAGCTCTCAGTTTAATCACATAGTTGTGCATTCATCACATTTAATTTTAGAACTTTTCCATTACTCCAAAAATAAAGAAAAGTCAATATATTCTTGATATTCAAGATTGCATCTAGTTATCCAAAATTCCCTAAATTTGGCAATTTTTACTGAGAAATGGGGATTTAATTTCATTACCATTTTACACCACTCTGAACACATCTATAGTCTCCTTTTTGATAAACTACAGGAATAAATTTTCCATTTAACCAGTTTGTCCAGTCATATTGAAGGGGAAGTTAGAGCAAAATATCGAAAATGGAAGTAATGATTTTACTACTCCACTTGCATTAATATTGATGAATACTATTTTAATTAGTTTTCACATGATTTTAATATTAGACATCTTTATTATTTCTAATGTGAGTATTGGGTAGTTATTTGCCTATATACCCAAATACAATAGTGAAACAGTAATCTCTATTAACCATATAAAAGTATGGGAGACCACCAGTCGTCTTTGGCCAATGTGCATACA
This sequence comes from Dasypus novemcinctus, assembly GCF_030445035.2. Lineage (NCBI taxonomy): Eukaryota > Metazoa > Chordata > Mammalia > Cingulata > Dasypodidae > Dasypus > Dasypus novemcinctus. The sequence goes on from NC_080675.1 coordinate 22,919,822, forward strand.
AATCCTGGATGGCTGGTATTGTGAAGTCATTCAGCCCAGGTAGTGACCAGTTTCTTTCATTTGTCCTGGTTTTTAATCTCTGAGAAGTAACCCCCTGCCAATTGCTCTCTCTGAGAGTATCTTCCCTATGCCATGCATTAAGAGTGTTAGTGGGGATTTATTGTTGGGAAATGTACAACTTTCCTAGTCCACTTCCTAGTAACAGTTTTTTTTTTTTTGGAATCTGGGGGTTATTTTAAAGCTGAAAAATTCAAAGTGTTTTACTTTTAAGTTTGGGAGCATGATTTCTTTAGTTGGTAGTGTTTCATTTGGAAAAGTTGTATATTTCATCTCTTTTTGCTTGTACCTTTACCAGTAAATTTATCTAAATTTCTGTTTGAGACATAATTCCTGAACCTGGCTTATTTTTCAGCTCACTACACATTTTTCTTTCACAACTGAAGAACAGCTACCTTGAATTCTAAAACAACAGGTTTGGGTGGAAATGGCATTCCTTAATTTACTTTTTGCCTCATTGTTCAATCTCTCAGCTTGGTAAATCTTAATGGTTCTTTACTGTATTGAGCCTGTTCCAATATTATCTATTACATTTTGGATTCCAAATGCTATTGGTTTCCCACCCTTTAACACCTAAAACTACATTTCTCTCTCTAGTCCTTTTCATTTCTGCTATCAAACAAGTCAATACTTCCCAAAGCCCTTCTTGCTATCTTGCTAATTGAAACAAGTGACAACTACCATTTAATTTTAATATTCTGATATCCACTCTTTTCCTCTAGGACGAAAGAATAAGTCAACCTTCCAAGCTATCATAATAACAGTTTTACCAAATGCTTTGCCACTCAGTAACATGGTAATAGGGATATTCATATTTCTACCTACCAAAATCAGTTACTATGTCACCCATTATCTAAGTATAAACAAATGCCCATTTTTTAAACTTTTATTATCGACTACTTTACTTTAAGATAACACTATCTCTATTACTTAGTGTAAACTAACCATTAAAACTCCAAAATACATAATGGTTCGAAAACAATAGAAGTTTTTGTCTTGCCATTGATCAGTACTGAACTGAGCAAATAGGTTAACAGGTCAAACTCTGATGAAGTCATCCAGGAAATTAGAACAAAAGATGTTCTGCTATTTCCAACAAGTGGTTGTCAAGACTTCCTTTTTGTTTTATTTTTCCATTTCAGAACTTCTAGGGGAAGATGAAAGTAGGACATGCATTGGCGGTCTTTATGGGCCAGGCCAGGAAATTATGTATATGATTTCCATTCAAATTCCTTTGGCCAAAGTGTATTCATATGGCCACACCAATGCAAAGAAGACTGAGAATTTTGCATAGTTCCTAGAAGAACAGAACATGGATTTTGATGAGTAGACAATAGTCTCTCTCACAACCTGTCTCTATGATCTGTCTCCACAAAACTCCAACCTTCCTCTCTATCTGCTGAAGATTTTCTACTTACTTCACTGGAAAAAGAGACATATCAGAAGGGAGCTTCCAAAAGGCTTGTGCCATCAATTTATCAACCACATCTGTACCCAAAAATTTATCAACCACAACTGTACTCTTGATTTTCCACTTAGTCAAATGAATGAACTGGCCCTGCCCTTTTTTAAAGTGATCCCATTTACTTAGGAATGGATCTCCCATTCTATCCTGGTTTATGGTTTCTTTACCACAGTATCTCCCCAGTCTCTCTTGTATCATCAATTTCTACACATCTAGCTAATCTTTCCCATTTCAACAAAAATATATTTCACTAAAAATAAAACAAAAGTCTATTTAATCCAAACCCCCCTTTTACTACTTTACCATTTCTTAATTCCTCAGTATAGAAAATACCTTTAAAGAATTTTCTATACTCTCTATTTCTATTCCTTCTCCTCCCATTCTTTTCTTGAACTATCTTGCATCAAACTCATATTACTGCAATCAGATAAGCATAATTCCAGGATCTATTCGTTGTTTCACTTGACTCAACCTATTAGTAACAAGTGATTGTTCTCCTGGAAAACACCTTTGCACTTGGCTTCTAGGACACTCTCTCTTGTTTTGCTCCTGTCTCTGACTCTTCTTTCTCAGTCTTCCTTACTGAGCTTCAGGCTCAATATCAATTTTCAAACATTTCATTCTTAAACCACTTTCCTCCTTCTGTTATCTCAAACTCCAGTGCTTTTATGACTATCTTTTCATTTTCCATCATGGCTTAATGCTCTCACTCTTTTCTGTTTCCGGGTTTGACACCATAATCCATCCTTATAATCATACATTTCAAAGTCTTTTCTCTTTGCTATCTATATTTAATTCCTGGAATATTGCTTCTATTCTTTTTAATATATGCATATATATAATATATATGTAAAATATATATTATATATACATATTACATATAATATATATACATATTACATATATGTATATATGTGTAAATTCACACCTCTAGTCTTCACTGTTCTCTTAAACTTCAAAAGGATATGTCCAATGATTTTCTAGACATGCCTACTCATATATCTTATGAGCTTCTCAAACTTATCATGCCTAAACAAAGTTCCTGCTCTCACACCATCTCTCAGTCTTCTACATTTCAGTGTATACAACGTTATTCTAACAATTCAAGTAAAACCAAGAACAGAACGGAAGGAAAGAGGGAAGGAAGTAAGGAAGGAAAAGAGGGAGGGAAAGAGGAACAGAGGGGAGAGAAAGAAAGACAAAACCTGTCAATCTAATCTTCTTTAATTATACAACTTTTGCCAGCTGGAAGTATTTTCAGAACCTGCCCCCTTATAATGAAATACAGGGGAGCGGGTATGGGTCAGTGGTTGAGTGCTTGCTTCTCATGTACCAGGTCCTAGGTTCAATCCCCAGTACCTCCTAAAAAAAAAAGTACATCCAAACCTAACACAAAAGTCCAAGGCACCTTTTATTATATCTGGCTATTTCAGCAAAACCCTAATTGTGTCTCTGTTTAACTCTTTGCACCCACTGGTCTATTAGCAACACAGATATGAAATAAAACCCTGTAAATGTAAGTCAGCTTATGTCACAGTGCTCTTTTAAAAACTTAGAGGTAAGTCTTTGCACTCAGAACAAAATCCCTTAGGGCTTTGCAGAGAACATCCACAGTCCTTCTCTTTGCTTATCTCCACTCCCTTTTATTTTTGATTACATTGTTCCAGTTTCATTGTTTTTCTGAGTTTTCCTCAAAAACATTGGGCTTGCCTAAGGCCTTTGCTCATTCTTTTCCTTTTGCATGACTTCTTCCCTCACTTCTTTGAGTTACCTGCTTAATCCTTACCTGAAGGTACTTCCCTAAGCATCCTACATATAATACCACTACACCTCTTTGCCTTTATCTTATCCTACTTTTAAGCTTCTTTATAGAACTTTTTATTATTTGTCATGGTATATATTAATCTCTTTTTGAGAGTAGGGTTTTGTTTTATTCACTTTTATCACACATATAAGAGCACATGGCATATAGGAGTTGTATCATAAATATTTGTTGAATATTTGAATGAGCATTGATGTATTGGCACTTTCCAAAAATTCCAGAAAACATTAGCCAGCTTTGACAAAATATTATATATTTAAAATTCTCCTCAAATAACACATTTTTATTTTTTTTAAAGATTTTTAAAATTTTTTTATTTATTTCTCTCTCCTTCCCTGCTCTGCCTCCCCCCCCACCCCCTCCCCCCAGTTGGCTGCTCTCTTTATCCTTTTGCTGTGTGTTTCTTCTGTGTCTGCTTGTATTCTTGTCAGCGGCATGGGCAATCTGTGTCTCTTTTTGTTGCATCATCTTGCTGCATGTGCGTTTTCTGTGTGTGTGGTACCACTCCTGGGCAGACTGCACTTTTTTCGTGATGAGCGGCTTTCCTTACAGGGCGCACTCCTTGTGCGTGGGGTTCCCTTATGCAGGGGACATTCCTGCATGGCACAGCACTCCTTGCATGCTTCAGCACTGCACATGGACCAGCTCATCACACAGGTCAGGAGGCCCTGGATTTGAACCCTGAACTTCCCATGTGGTAGGCAGATGCTCTCTATCCATTGAGCCAAATCTGCTTCCCAACACATTTTTAAATGAAACAAAAGTTGATACTCAAAAAAAGAATGGCACCCCCAAACTTATCACCAAAATCTGACAAAATTTGCTCAAAATAATGTTTTTCATAAAATTGTGAGGGACTATGCCAGCTGTGGTGAATTGAAACTGTATATACCCCAGAAAAGCATATTTTTTAAAGTTAATCCATTCCTGTGGGTATGGATCCATTGTAAGAAGGAACTTTTTGATGAGGACAGTTCCATTAAGTTGTGACCTACCTTATTAAGGATGAATATCAATCCTCTTACAGGAATGCTTTATAAACAGAATGAATATGGAAAGAAAGAGAATGCCATGGAAGCAAGAAGCTGAAATAAATGATACCCGAAGAGAAGGATGTTCACAGATGCTGCCTGTGCCTTGCCATGTGGCAGAGGGGCTGTAGATCATTGACATCCAGTCTTCAGGAAGATAGCATTGCCTTCCTGATTCCTTGATCTGGATATTTTTCTCTGCTATAAAACTTAGGCTTGTAAGCCAATAATTTTCATTGTTAAAATCAGTGCATACCATAGTATCTGCTTCCAGCAGCCAAAAAAATTAAAACAGCTATTAACAATAAAATCATTTTATTTTATTCATAAATTCATTGAACATATTTTCTACAAATATATTTTTCCTTTAAATGGCCAATGCTGAGATTTAGATGTTAAAATTTGAAGATATGGCTTTAAGAAGAAAGTACTCTTGTACCGAAACCCCAAATGATCTACTCTTGTACATAACCTTCTACGTCTAAAGCACATTAAGAGTAGTAATCATAGAAAATTATCTTAGAATCATAGAATGTAGAATAATGGAAAGGATGACTAGATATCATCTAATTGAATCCCTTCAACCTGCAAAATAATAAACCAAGTCCAGCTATATTGTAACTTGGTTAGGCCCAACAGGCTTCAGAAATAAAACACAGCATCAGAACTAGAATTCAGGCTTCCACACTCCTGGCCTTGTGCATTTCAACTACTTCACTAGGTCTCTTCTTCAAGCTGTGTATTTGTGTGTCCTTACTGGACAAAGCAAATCCTCTTAACAAGAATATAGGTACACATATATCTGTTATCTTAATTTACATAATTTTGGAAAGGTGATTTGCATTTTATTTGTTACATTCTAAAGTATCTAATTAAAATGTCAAGTGGGTGAATTGTCTTGTATGATTTTGTTCTTATATATCTCTTAATATAGAATGATGTATGGAGTTAATTTTGTAATTGTACAAAATGTGAAGTATCAACTCACCTCATCTGTACCTTTATATTTAAAATCTAAGGTCTATCTTTTCTGAACATAATAATACAACCTTTATATAAGTGCTAAACTTTGATTCTTATTAAAATTCCTCAAAATTAACTCAAATCCAAAGTAACATATATGATATTAACTATCACTTCCTTATGAACAAAATCATAAGGGATTATTTTTCCTTTATCACTGAAAGTCAAAAACTGTAAGTCTATTTTCTTTAATGGAATATATGTAATTTGAGTTCAACAGGTTAGGTAAGAAGAATTTCAGGATTCAAGAGAGGACAAACTAACATTTAAAAAATGGGGTTTGGGTAAAGATTTTTGAGAGTAGAATAAAAGATGGGGAATTTTTTTTGAAATTTAAAATTAATGTGAAAGTACTGTTAATGTAGGGGATTTGTCATCTGAGTATCCAAACTTAGGAGCATATGCACATACATAGAATATAACACTTAAGATATATTGTTATGTAAACACACGAAGTGCAATTTCGAGATTGTAGGTTTGGTTAAAGAGTGAACAACAGACTATATTGCCTAAAGGTTAATCCACAGATATCTTCAAGTTACAAAGGGATTAGTTTTGCACTGTAGTGTTTGTAGCAACAAATGCCAGTGTCTGCTTACTTTGTTTTGATGAATATATAGATGAGCATAAAATTTCAGCTCTACTGGTGATGAAATTGTGGCAGACTTTGCAAACATTTGTCATTGATAATGGTCCAGATGTAATTCCAGTGCTACACATGATTCGGATCACTTGTGCCTCCCATTGAAGGCCAGAAATTTGGGGGAAAACTTACTTTGCAATAATGGTATGCCCAGCCTGGATTAACACTGTCTGTGACTTTGGTCATAATAGAGAGTCATTGATGATACAGAAGGCAGAGACTTATGGGACTCAAGGGTCTCATTAATTGCTTTACAGAAACATGGATTTTATTTACCTTAACTACAGCAACCATTATCTAGCATTCCTAAAATTGGACTATCCTGAATTTAATATTCTCAAATTAAAGTGCCTCCTTTTTATGTGGTTTCACAGTTCTGGAAAACAAGTCAACATTTTATTAAGGGGCATCTGTTTGGAAATTCTCCAGAGCTGAAGTTTATATTTTGTTTGACAGTAAAGTTGTAGTTATGAGGGCTTTACATCATCCTGAAACCAATTAGCAAGTACATACACCCACTCTCAGTTTAAGAGTAACCAGACTACTCACGAGGGAAAGCAATCTTTGGCCTGGTTGTGGGAAGTGCTGTTGTACATCTTCAGACTTACATTTTTAAATATGGAAGAAGAGTTGGGCGTAAAATATGATGTGGGGTGGGTAGAATTTCCTACAGGATGATTTTATTAGCATTTTTATTTGATTTATCAGATACCGTTGTATTATACTGAGAAAATAAATTAAAACCTTTCACCACTTATATGAACATTATTTCTAATCCCAGTTTTCATTCGAAAGCAATCTCAAAGGTTACCCTGCTCAACTGATCCTGTCCTAGAACTCCTTCCACAGTTATCCACTTCCTCCTTTACTCTCCTTTCACACACCTTTATGAGAACAAATAATACATGGAAATTTACAAAACTTTTCTCAACCATATTGTGAGTTAAGTCAGGGCAGATTCCTTATCCCATTTATCCTTTATCGCCAACATCTAGCTAAAAATTTAGCTTGGAGTAGTCTCTTAAGAAGTGTTTGTTGAAGGTTTACATGAACAAACATTCTAATTGGCTAGTTTCTTACTCATCTGTCTTAAATGTGTACATTCCGATTACTTCATAATTGAGTAATATATTTAATAGCAGTTTTTAGAGCCTTCAGCAATGTGTTGTGATATGACATCTGAATTGTTGTCATCAACAGTAAATATTAATAAACATGTACTCTTTCTAACTCTGGATGGTATATGCATTGCTGAAGGAATGTGGCGTTTTTCAGTTGAGTATTTGGGATATGGTCTTCATTTTGCTGCTCTTTGCATGGGGGTTGAGTTCAGGTAACCTATTTTATGTCTCTTATTTCTTGTTTATAAAAGGAGCAAAGGAATTTTGTGGCCTTTAGAAGCCAGAAAAGGCAAGGAAATGGAGGCTCCCTTAGAACCTTTGGAAAGTAATAAAACCCTGCCAACATCTTGATATTAGCCCAGAGATACTAGCTCGACTCTGACCTACAAAATTATAAGGTAATATATTTGCACGGTTTTAAGTCACTGTATTTTTGGTAATTTTACAGCAGCAGTAGAAAACTAATATACCTTCTTGCATTTCATCCTGAAAATTACCTAATTCTATATTTAAATATATCTTATGTTTAATCTCAATAATTGGGTTTGTTTAAAAGTAAGTTGCATTTATACCAGGCATTTCAGTCTTCCAAATTTATGTATTTGATATACTTCAGAAAAACATCGCAATTCACTGTTTGAACAAAGGATTTTATAACTAACTCCTATATTCCTTTTATACAATAGAAATCAAAGCCTGCAAGAGCTCATGCCATTTACTTTAGTCAAAATCTGAATGATGCATTGCATAAGTAACAAACATAATAGAGCCCTCACATTGTAATCTGTGTAGATGTATGCTGTGCTTTGAAAATCAAATATTGTTCCCTTTGACGTTTTGACAAGTAATTTCGACAACAATATACATTTGGCTAACTCATGAATGTAGTATTTCTCGTTCTCTGGATTGTGCAGGGTTTGCACTATGCTAAGAATGACAACAATTACAGAACTGACTTGCATCTGCCAAGTGAACAGATGGTCTTATAGTTTAGAGGAACAATAGTACAGAAAGGAAAGGCAAAGAGTTGGGGAGGGGGAGCTGAAGTGGGGAGATTAAAATCTTGCAATTCAAAATAGCACCAATAAAAGTTAAGAAATATACAACGATACTTTCTAATTTAATATTAAAAAGTCAAGAAAAAGAGGGAAAGGTCTTGCTTATTTTACTCTTCCTGCACGTTGATATTGAATCTGATTCCAGTGTATTGGAGACCTAAAAGCAATGTAATTATAATGTTGACACTTTTAATTATGGAAATAGCTATTTAAAGTATTTTAAAGTGAATTTGATACAAGATGATATTTTCTTTTAAATGACTACATGTTTTCCTTTTTACTGTTATTTTATCATGGAACAAACAGCATATGAACAACTAGAACTAGGTCTTCATCTTCATAAATCTCACATATTTTAAACTGACACCCTTTGTTTTCATCTCTTTTATCTCCTTGAGAAAAGAATCTGTCAGTTACAAATGGGTGGGATGTGGATGCATGCCCTCTTGGAAAGATCTTCACTTGTTTGTGTGTATTTGTTCTCACTAGTAACTGCAGCATTGGTCCTACTTTCTTGTCTTGAAGAGCCTAAAAGATATTTGATGTTGAATTTTTGCATTTAAAAATATTTAAGCCTATCAACCTATAACGATTCCCTGACCTAAGCTGTTCTAGCATAGAAAAGGGAATTGTTGTCTGGGTTACATTGAGGTAAAAGGCTGCTAAAGTCTTAAGGAAATGATTTTAATAGTACAATTATAAAAAAGGTGCTGCCATCAATTTAGCAAATATTCCACACCAATGCAAGCTGTTAATAATAAGGAGGTATATGGGAATCCTATTTTCCATCCATGATTGTTCTGTAAACCCATTTCTCTAATAAAAAATAATTTAGATAATTCTATTCTTTGCCTTGAATTATAAATATTTTGCTATCAGAATATTTAATTAGATATTTAATGACAAAATTAATAGTAATATCTCCTATTTATTCAATATTTTGTTAGGTGCTCCCCTAATATTTTATTATACATTATTTCATTTAAAACTTGGTGACATTACCAGGTGGATACTATTATAATACCCTTTTTAAAGGAAGAATGTAGCCTTTTGAAGGTTGAGAGATTTGCCAAAATCACACATTTATTGAATGGGGAGTAAGGATTAAATCCAGATATATCAATTCTTAATGTCTTACATTGGTTAGGGCAAGCTAGCCAGTGATCAATGACAATGGAAAATACAAAAATGTCAGTGATTTGTACAATTGATTACTTTTCAGTCCTGTGAATGTTGAGAGCTGGTCTTCATTTCTGCAGGGAACCTCTCTCCTCATGTACAGCCCAAATTATTTTAGTTTTGGTACTCAGCTATCCCTTAGGCAGGACCTCACCTTGGTCTATATTTCCAAAGGAACAGGAGGGACATGGAGGAGCACCCAAGAAAGGATTTTACAGGCCGGGCCTGGTTTTGACAAAATCACTTCTACTTGTATTCCTTTCAAGAAAACATTACATTTAATATCAAATTTAATATCACATGGATACTTCCAACCTCAAGGGAGGCTGGGATTGTATTCTAGGTGTTTGACCAAAGAGAAAGGGAAATTTTAGTGGACAGTTGGATATCTCTTTTGCACAACTCTTTACTGTTTTTATTGGTGTATTTGTGAATGTTAAGGAGCTTTCTGATTGGAGCAAGTAGTTTGTGGATACCATTTAGACTATTTGTCTCAGTCATACCTAGCCCCCAATATGGAATTGTAATAGCCTTTGTCCTGCTCTTCTTTACCTCTACAGACTGGTGATTGACTCTTATTGTTCAAAGGACTCGCTGTAACCTAGATTCTCTATGTCAGATTGGGGACATTTAGAGTTTTGGGAAATGATTAAAAGGAATTTCTTTTGCCTTCAGCAGTGTCATATAGATTTTGCTTACTATTTCGTAGGGTTTCCTTGCTAGAAGGTATACCTAGGTGGTATATATACCAAAATAGAAAGAGGTCAGAAGCCGCTGAGCTATTTTGGACTACTTGGAATGTGAGAAAGGCAATTTGCAATATTGCCATGAATATGGTGGTATCGAAAAATACATAATACCGCGTTTTCATCATTGTCCTCAAATAAGATATTTCATATAAATGCGTTTTCTAAACTGAAAATACAAAACTCAACTAAAAGTAGATATATTTTTAAAATGTATTACATACTTTCTTTAGAATTTAAACTTTCCAGGAAGTCTTAAGTTTGTAAGTGAGACCATCTCTTACTATACTATTCTTTAAAATGTTATAGTACTGCTTTCTGGACCTTGAGATGTGAGTAGGTCAGTGCCCCTGTCTTAATTGGCCACAGATTGCTCTGTGTCTTGAATTTTCGTTTCTATTTTTACAATTTTTCCTTGATTTAATTTATCACATTTTCACCTTTATGTGTTTCAGATTTTATATTTAATAGCTATCATATTTCACATATATATTATATATTAAATAAATATATGAATTATTTTTATACATTTCCACAAACCTTTGCTATAATTTCTTGCTAATATACCTCCCCTGCGATGAAGGGACAGCTGACCAGTCTGAATCATGTTAATGGTAAGGATCTAAAATTAAAACAATTATCTCCTTGTAAGGCTTCCCTATGGGTGTCGAACACACACAATAGAACATGGGTTTTGCAACAACTATTTTGGTCTTACCATTTGTCTCTTATCCTCATCTGTGTATTGAGGCTGGTAGAAAAGTAACATTTAAATAAATGTAAAGTAACATTTAAAAAAACGGCAGATTATTTCATAGTTCTAGAATTCATATTAGCAAAGTCAGCCCAGTCAACTGCAAAAAACCTTTCAGCTTAATTTTTTCAAATAATTTCAATATTATTGATCCACCTTTAATTTATTCTCTCTGCTTTATTTGTTTATCTGTATTTTAAAGTATAAACTGCACGTAGACTTCTTGTTAAGGGACTATTTTCCATCTGTTTGTGTGCCGATTGTTTAATAGGTTTTTTTTTTAACAAAATCAACTCATATTTGATATTTACAATGACCTTCCTCTACCCCCCTCACATAGAGTTACTCTGAGGTACTTTTGTCCTATTTTTACTCTTTCATTATAGGTTTTTCAAGTCAATGGCTATTTCCTTTGCAACAGTAAAAAAGTATCTAGTAATATTTTTCCTCAAAATGGAAGCTACTTTGAAACTTAGTCTTGTGCATTTTCAATCAATATCTAGCCTTCTTATTGTAAAGAACATTTTAATATTGTCTTAAAATTAAATGCTATGGTAATTGCCATACCAAATTATGGTTTTAGTAAAGGGTCAGATACACCTAAAAGGTGAAGAAAATGCATTTAACAATCCCAGTCTTAACCTCATTGACACTTCCTCCCATCTGTAATATCCCACCTTACATTCAGGCACACCTCTCCCGACTATTATGAAATTCTCTCTAGAGAATTCCTGATGTCAATTAATAATTAGTAAGAACTGAAAAATAATAATTGATGCAATGCTCAAGTACGAGGCATTCTTTTTTAAAAAAACTTTGATAATACATTTTATCTAACCCAGTATACCCTAAATATTAGCATTTTGACAACTAAAAATAGTTATTTTACATTTTTTTAAGAAATAATGTCAAACTTACAGCTTTTCATGTTCAGCTGTTTGTTATAGCACTCTATCAATCATATCTATCAACTACTTCTCTCTATCATCTATTTGCAAAAATAATATAAAATCAATGCAAAAAACTCCAATATAACCCTTACACAGATACCCACTTTTTTACAGCTTTTGAAGTTCAGGTGTTCCTTATGGCAGTCTATCAATCATCCATCTATCTATTGATCTATTTACCTATCTATCTATCATCTATTTCTCTCTATCTCTATCTCCATCTATATAATCTATTTTCTAAACATTTGAGAGTAGGTTGTGAACATCATTTTGCATGAATATTTAATATATTGATGTATATTTCCTGAAGACAAGGATATTCAATTATGAAACCTCACCAAGTACGGTTATTCAATTTGAGAAATTTAAATGCATTGATATGACATTACAGCATACTGTCTATATTACATTTTTTTCAATTGTACCAATAATGTTCTTTTGGACCTTCCCTACTTCATTATTAGATTACAGTCCAAGATGATGCATTGCATTGAGTTGCCATTGTCTCTTTAGTCTCTCCCTTTTTATAATTGTAGAAATATATATGCAACATAAAATATCTCATACCAAACACTCTAAATTCAGTAGGATTAATCACATTCACAAGGTTGTGCTACCCTCATCACTATCTATTACCAAAACTTTTCCATCACCCCAAACAGAAACCCTGCATCCATTGGGCTTTAAATCTCAATTGTCTCTGTTCCCAACCCATTATAATCTGTTCCCTATTTTCTATCTTTTGGAATTTGCGTATTCTAGTTATTTCATATAAATGGAATAATATAATGCACAATATTTGTCCTTTGAGGACAGATTTATTTCACTCAGCATGATATCTTCAAACTTCATCCATGTTAAAACATATATCAAAACTTCACTCCTTTGTAAGGCTGAAAAATATTCCACTGTATGCATAAACCAAATTTTCACATCCATTCTCTGATTGATAGATACTTCAGTTGCTTTCACATTTTGACTATTGTGAATAATACCGCTGTGAACATTTGTCTACAACTATCTTTTTGAGTCCCAGCTTTCAATTCCTTTGGGTATATACAAAAAGATGTAATTGCCAGGTCATATGGTAATTCTAGACTTATCTTTTCCACTGTGGCTGCACCTTTTACCTTGTCACCAACAATATACTAGGGATCTTATTTGTTTGCATCGTGGTCAGCATTTGGTGTTTTCTAATTAAAAAAATAATAATAGCCATTCTAGAGCGTGAGAGGTGTTATCTCAATGTGGTTTTGATTTGCATTTCCATAACAGTAAATGATGTTGGACATTTTTTCATGTGCATATTGTCCATTTATATCTTCTTTGAAGAAATATTTATGTCAATTCCTTTGCTCATTTTAAATTGGGTTGTTTATCTTTTGGTGGTTGAGTTGTATGCAATCTTTAAGTATTCTGGATATTAAAACCTTCTCAGATATATGGCTTCCAAATATTTTCTCCCTTCTGTTGGTTGTCTTTTCACTTTCTTGATGAGTTTCTCTGATGCACAAATGTTAAGTTTGATGAAATCAAATTAATCTAATTTTTTCTTTTGTTGTTCTTGCTTTATGTGTAAAATTTAATAAGCAATTGCCAAGGTCCTGAGGCTATTTCCTTATGTTTTCTTCTAGCAGTTTTATGGTTTTAGCTCTTATAGCTAGTTTATTGATCCATTTTAAGTTAATTTTTGTTTATGATATGAAGTTAAGTGTCCACTTTCATTGTTCCACATGTGTATGCACTCTTAGCACCATTTATTGAAGAGATTATTCTTTCTCCATTGAGTGGACTTGGCACACTTGTTCAAAATCACTTGGACGTGAGGTGCTTTTCTAAACATTACCCGTGTATTAAGTTACTAAATTTTTATCATTACAATAACTCTAGGAGGATAACGTTATACTATATTATTGTAGTCATATTATTATAGGCCCTATGTAGCAGTTCAGTATAGGTATGAATTCCAGAAATAGATATTGGATTAGGTTTGCAATCTGGTCTGAACCAGGCTGTGATTAAGTTATGATTAGGGCTTTGATTGGGCCACATCATTAGGACATTGAGTCCCCAGATAAAAGGCATGGCAAAGGACAGAGTTGGGGTTTTTTTTTGTTGGAGTTTTGATGAAGGAGTCTGATGCTGAAGCCATAAGCTGGAGACGTGGGAAGTAAGCTCACAGAGAAAACATAAGAAAGCCCCAAGAAGAGGGAAACCCTGAGCCCAGGAAAAATAAGCCCAAGAAAGGGAGGAACCCAGGAAGCCTGAACCCTCACATTTGTCAGCAGCCATCTTGCTCCAACATGTAAAAATAGACTTTGGTGAGGGAAGTAACTTATGCTTTTGGCCTGGTATCTGTAAGCTCCTACCCCAAATAAATACCCTTTATAAAACCCAACCAATTTCAGGTAGTTTACATCAGCACCCCTCTGACTGACTAATACAGAATTTGGTACCAAGGAGTGGGGAAGTGCTTTTGTAATTATTTGAAATGGTGGAATGGTTTTATAAATGGGTAAGGGGTTTTTATTGGAGAAATTGTGAGCTGTTTAATGGAAAAGGCCTAGATCGCCTTGAAGAGACTATTAATAATAACATGAATGCTAAAGAAACTTTTTATGATGCCATAGAAGTAAATGATGAAACTACTATTGGGAACTGGAAGAAAGGCGATCGTATTTTAAAGTTACAGAGAACGTAGCAAGATTAACTCCTGGTGTTTAATGAAGGCAGAATTTGAAAATGGTGAACCTGGGCATTTAGCTGAAGAAATTTCCAAAGTAAACTGGAGAATGCAGCTTGGCTTTTGCTTGCACTTTACAGAAAAATGCTAGATGGGAAAGATATGCTGAGGACTGAACTGTCAGGCACAAAGAAAACAGAAAATGATTCTGGAATTCCAAGCCTCTGGAAATCAAGCTCTGAGATGTAAGTGCCCCATTGGAGGACTTAACGAAAACTGAAACTGGTAAATCTAGACTGAAGATGCAGTTATCTAGGAAAGACTTGTGGAAAGTCTTACTGTCTGATGGCTTGGATCCCTGCTTCCTGCATGCCAAACCAACAAGGTTTTTGAGAGAGCTGTATGAACAAAATGACTGTCAGCATGGAATAAAAAGTACATGGAAAGGAGAGACTGAAGGAGAAACAGCTTAAAGAGGAAAACCATGGAAGCTGAGAACTGGAATTAGGACATCACCTTGCACCAAGAGAGGGACCCCACCCATGTGTACAGAGAGAATAAATTTGCCCCAGCAGTTAGTTGAAGAGGGTGGATGTCCCTATCCCATGTTCTGGGAGAGTTTTGCTGCCCCAGGGTACAGAGAGGGTGTACCACATTCCCCAAAGATTAAGGTCAGCACTCCACAAGTCTGAGAGGGGTGGACCTGTCCCCCATGGATAGGGAAGGCCAGGTGGTAAATTCATTTCTCTGAGAGGGTTGAACCTGTATGCCAAAGGTTAGGGGAAATATTGTCTTCACATCACGTACTAGGGGGTTAAGACTCTAACCCAGCGTTTAGTCAAATTGTGGTGATCACCCCAACACTCTTGGAGGGAGAGGTCTGGGGTTTGGTCAACACCCAGATGCTTGATGAGGGTGGAACCAAGAAAATGGCCATTGGGCAAGCCTGTGGATAGGGTGGGCTCCCATAAGGCCCCAAGGATAAGAAACCATCATCTTAAGAATGACTCTTAGATTAAATTGAATGGAGGATGTCCTGAAGGTTTACTGAACTGTAGAGGACCCATGACTCATGTTTCCCTCCCAATTTCTCCGTATTGTAATGGAAATGTTTGTCCTTGGTCTGTCCATTTGTGTATGGAAAGAGATAAATGTTTTTTTAAGTTTCAGAGGTCTATAGCAAACAGCACTTTTCCCCAAGACAAACAGTATTTCTTCAAATTAACTGAGATATGATTTTGTACTCGCATTGTTAACTGATTTAAGGTTTTTTTGAATATTGTATTATCTTTTTTAGAATTCAGAGCATGGAGTGTAGCAGTTTGATATAGTTATGAATTTCAAAAATAGATATTGGATTATGTTTGTAATCTGGTCTCTCTGACTAGGATTAAGATTAGGGCTTTTGTTGGACCATGTCATTAGGGTGTTGAGTCCCCACCCACTAAGAGGTCAAGATAAAAGGCATGGCAAAAACTGGTGGAGCCAAGATGACAGCAGAGTAAGGAGCTCCTGGAGTCAGCTCATGAAACAGGGCATTTGGTGGTCACTCAGAGCTACCTAAAGCATCTGTTTGGAGGACCCAGGGGACCAGAGGACCAGAGGAGTATCCTGCAACATCCTTGAGAGTGTGGAAGGAGGAGACTACACGTCTTCACAGAGGAATCATGAGTAGAGCACTCCATGCCATGAAGGTCAGTGCCCATAATGTGCAAGCCACCTTGGGAGTTATTATGTGGTTGGAGTTGGAAGTTCCATTTTCCCCAATATAAACAGGAGGAAAACACAGTGTGGTACTGACTTCAGCTACTGATTAGTAGATTCAGTGGGCTGAAGTAGAATCCTAGGAACAACTAAACTTTGAACCTGTCCAGGTCAGAGGGAAGCTGGTGGCCACCGTTTTGACTCCACCCCAGGCATGAGGGGAAGCTGTGCTGACTGATAGTCATAGTGTTTGTAAAGGACCAGCTTCTTTCCATCCAGGTTGGATTTTAGGTCCAACCTAAACCCCAGTCCCACCTCCAACAGGGAGGAAGCTGGGGGGATCTGCACCAATGTCTCTGGGAAGCTGCAAACCACTCCACAGAGGCTGGTGCCATTCTGCTTTAGGGGAATAAGCCACCTCAGGAGTTATTCCATGGCTGGAGTAGGAACTTCTATTTCCCATAAATGGTGGAGGAAATGACAGTAGTCCACTGACTTCAGCTACTGATTAGTGGACTCGCCGACTAAAGTGTAATCTTAGAGACACCTAGGGTTTGAGCGTGTCCAAATGGGAAAGAGTCCAATAAGCACCATTTTGACTCCACCTCCCATCATGAGTGGAAGCCAGGCTGACTGAAATCCAGTGGTGTTAGGGATTGGCTTCTTTCCACCAAGATCGGACTGCAGCCCTAGCCTAGGTTCCAACCCCACCCCCAGTACAGAGGTAGCTGGCAGGACCTGCACCAGGCTCTCCAGGCAACTGCAAGTGCTCTCTGCTGGCACAGGCTGAATAGTCAGACACCTGGGGCTGCATCCCCACACCCCAAGAGCATAGGAGAAGAGCTGGGTATCCTTGACCTCTCTGGGCAATGGCAGTTTTCAGCCCACACAAACAGGTTTCTTGAGTGCCTATGAGCCCATCTCCACCTTTGTAACCCCAAAGGATAGGAGGGGGCTGGTGTTGCTTCAACCTCTCAGGGCAACTTCAGGCAGTTTTGGGCTGCACAAGTCTGATTGTTGGGCACCTGTGGATCCACTTCCATCCCCAATAGGACAAGAGACAGACTGTGTTTGCCCAGACTCTCTGGGTAACTGCAGGTGCTTTTGGCCCACACAAACTGGTCTGGTGAGTACTTGTGGACCCACCCTCACACCCCAAAAGGAAAGAAGGGAGCTGGTCTTTACAAAGCCTTTTTGGGCAATGGCAGACCTTCTGCCTGCATGGACTGGACTATTGTATGCCTATGAATCCACTCCTACCTGCAATAGGATAGGAGAGGTCTGGTGCCTCCACAGCCTCTCTGGAAAATGATGGGTACTTTCAGCCAACAGGGACTGAACTGTCAGGTGCCTGTGGATCCAACCCCATGCCTTAAGGGGATAGAAGGCAGTGGTGTTTCTTCAGCCTCTCCAGATAATAGCAAATATTCTTGACCTAAAGGGAATGAACTGTTGAGAGCCCATAGAAACACCCCTACCACCCAATAGGATCGGAGAGGGCTGGTGTGCTTCTCAGCCTCTCCAGGCAACAGTGGGTACTTTCAGCCTACAAGATTGAACTGTTGAGCATTTGTGCTTCTTTTCCATCCCCTAAAGGGCAGAAAGGATATACTCCCTCAGCCTCTCAGGGCAACTGCAGGCATATTTGGCCCACATAGATTAGATCGTTGGGCACTCCAGGCAGTCCATTCCCACCCCCAGCAGGGAGAAGGTCTGGTGATACATCAGTTTACCTGAGCAACTGTGGTCCCTTTGGACCCACACAGTACAGATTTCTGACCAAAACTATAGCTCCATTCCTACAAAGGTAAGGGAGGAAGGGGTGCGAAGCTTCATTAGAGTCTCTTTGTGCCCAGCTTGGATTCTTATACATGGTTGCAGCTCTGTCCTCTGTCCTTGATAGAGGAGAAAGGTGGGAGAAACCTCATCACTTCCTGGAGCTATGTGAGCAGCTTCAGCCTCCATAGCTTACAGCACCAACTAAATCCTTGGTTCCTACTTCACAGCCAGCAAGGGAGTAAAGATAAGAAATCCCTAAACTAAAGGGAGAAACCACACAAGAATAAATACATCTAGCAAGCCAGATGTGGAAATGCCAACAAAAAATTACAACCCATACCAAGAAACAGGAAGAGATGGCCCAATTAAAGGAAAAACATAAACCTGCAGATAACATAAAGGAGTTGAGACAACTAATTTTAGATGTTCAAACAAATCTCCATAATAAATTCAATGAGATGGCTAAAGAGATTAAGGATATTAAGAAGACATTGGATGAGCACAAAGAAGAATTTGAAAGCATACATAGAAAAATAGCAGACCTTATGGGAATGACAGTTGGAATAAATGAAATTAAAAATACACTGAAGGCATATAACAGCATATTTGGAAGCAGAAGAAAGGTTTGGTGATTTAGAAGACATGGCCTCTGAAAGCAAACAAACAAAAGAACAGATGAAGAAAAGAATGGAAAAAATTGAACAGGGTCTCAGGGAATTAAATGACAGCAAAAGACATGCAAACATATGTGTCAAGGGTGTCCCAGAAGGAGAAGAGAAGGGAAAAGGGGCAGAAGAAATATTTGAAGAAATACTGGTGAATAATTTCCCAACCTTATTGAAAGACATAGATATCCATGTCTAAGAAGCACAATGTACTGCCATCCGAATAAATCAAATAGACCAACTCCAAGACACATACTAATCAGAATGTCAAATGCCAGAGACAAAGAGAGAATTCTGAGAGCAGCAAGAGAAAAGCAATGAATAACATATAAGAGATACCAATAAGGTTAAATGCTGATTCTCAGCAGAAACCATGAAGGCAAGAAGGCAGCAGTATTAAAGATACTGCAGGAGGAAACCTGCCAGCCATGAATTTTATACCCAGCAAGGCTATCTTTTAAAAATGATATGAGATTAGAATATTCACAGATAAACAGAAACTGAGAGAGTTTATAACAAAAAGACCAGCCTTGCAGGAAATACTAAAGGAAGTGTTACAGCCTGAAAAGAAAACAGGAGAGAGAGGCCTGGAAGAGAGTCTAGAAGTGACAACTGTATCAGTAACAGTAACTAAAAGTGTCAAATATAAAATGACAGTTAAAACATAAAGATCAAAATGGATGAAATAAGAACTGCCTTTACAGTAATAACATTGACTGTTAATGGATTAAACTCCCCAATCAAAAGACACAGACTGACAGAATGGATGAGAACATATAAGCCATCTATATGTTGTCTGCAAGAGACTCTCCTTAGACCCAAGGATACCAATAAATTGAAAGTGAAAGGTTGGAAAAAGATATTCCATGCATGCAGCAACCAAAAAAAAAAAAAAAAAAAAAAAGCTGGAGTAGCTATACTTATATCAGATAATATAAACTTTAAAAGCAAAACTGCTATGAGAGACAAGGAAGGACATTACATATAAAAGGGAGGAGTCACCAGAAAGAAATAGCAATCATAAATATATATGCACCTAAACGAGATGCTCCAAGATACATGAGGCAAACACTGGCAGAATTGAAGGGAGAAATAGACATCTCTACAATAATTGTTGGAGACTTCCATACACCACTCTCAGCATTGGATAGAACATCTGGGCAGAAGATCAATAAAAAACCAGAGAGACTGAATAATATGATAAATGGACTAAACCTAATAGACATATTCCAAACATTGCACCTCAAAACAACAGGATATACATTCTTTTCAAGTGCTCATGGAGCTTTCTCCAGGATAAACCATACATTGTGTCACAAAGCAGATCTCAATAAATTCCATTAAATCAAAATTATACAAAGCACTTTCTCTGAAGATAATGGAATAAAGTTGGAAATCAACAAGTGGCAAATAAAGGGAAAATTCACATATATATGTAGATTAAACAAAACACTCTTAAATAATCAGTGGATCAAAGAAGAAATTTCAAGAGAAATCAATTAATATCTTGAGATGAATGACAATGAAACAACATATCAGAACCTATGGAATGCTGTGAAGGCAGAACTGAGGGGGAAATTTATAGGCCTGAATACATACATTAAAATAGAAGAAAAGAGCTAAAATCAATGACCTAACTACACAGCTGGAGAAACTAGAACAGCAAGCCAATTCCAAAGCAAGTAGAAGGAATGAAATAACAAAGATCAGAGCAGAAATAAATGAAATTGAGAAAGAAAAAAAAAGACAATAGAGAAAACTAACAAAACCAAAAGTTGGTTCTTTGAAAAGATTAACAAAATTGACAAACCCTTAGCTAGACTGACTAAGAAAAAAAGAGAGAAGATGCAAATAAATGAAATAAAAAATGAAAAGGAGAACCTTACTACTGACCCCACAGAAATAAGAGGAATCATAAGAGTATACTATGAACCACTTTATGCTAAAAAACTAGGCAATGTAGATGAAGTGGAAAAATTCCTAGGAATGTAAAAACAACCTACACTGACACCAGAAGAAATAGAAGACCTCAACAAACCAATCACAAATAAAGAGATTGGAACTGTCATCAAACAGCTCCCCAAAATGAAAAGCCCAGGACCAGTTTCACAAGTGAGTTCTACCAAGTATTCAAAGATTTAATACCAATGTTACTCAAGCTCTTACAAAAAATTATACAAGAAGGAACACTACCAAACTCATTCTATTAGGCCAATATCACCCTAATACCAAAGCCAGTTAAAGATATTACAAAAAAGAAAATTACAGACCTATTTCTCTAATGAATATGGATGCAAAAATCCTCAATAAAATACTTGCTAATTGAATCCAACAACACATTAAAAGAATTATCCATTATGATTAAGGGGGTTTTATACCAGCATGCAAGTCTGGTTCAACAAAAGAAAATCGATCAGCATAATACACCACATTAATAAATCAAAGAAGAAAAATCACATGATCTTATCAACTGATGCAGAAAAGGCATTTGACAAAATACAGCATCCTTTCTTGATGAAAATACTACAAAAAATAGGAAGTGAAGGAAACTTTCTCAAGAAAGAAATAAAGGCATCCAAATTGGAAAGGAAGAATTAAAACTTCAACTATTCACAGATGATATGATTGTATATCTAGAAAATCCTGAAAAACCTACAACAAAGCTGCTAAAGCTAATAAATGATTTCAGTACAGTTTCAGGATACAAGATCAATGCGCAAAAATCAGTGGTGTTTCTATACACTAATAATGCATAATCTGAGAAGGAAGTCAGGAAAAAAATTCTATTTACAATAGCAACTAAAAGAATCAAATATTTAGGAATAAACTTAACCAAGGATGCAAAGCACTTGGATTCAGAAAACTATAATGCATTGCTAAAAGAAATATAAAAGACCTAAGCAGTTGGAAGAACATTCCATGCTCATGGATTGGAGGACTAAATATCATTAAGATGTCAATTCTACCCAAATTGATATACAGAGTCAATGCAATCCCAATAAAAATTCCACCAGAATTTTTTAAGTAAATGGAAAACACAATTATCAAATTTATCTGGAAGGGCAAGAGGCCCCAAATAGCAAGAACCATCTTAAAGAGGAAAAGTGAAGTTGGAGGACTCTCACTTCCATCACTTCAAATCATATTACCTAGCTACAGTGGTAAAAATAGCATGGTATTGGTATAAAGGTAGACACATTGACCAATGGAACTAAATTGATGGTTCAGAAAAAGACCCTCACATCGATGGCCAAGTGATTTTTGACAAGCCTGTCACGCCCTCCCAGTTGGGGCAGAACAATTTATTCAACAAATGGTGTTAGAAGAACTAGATATCCATAGCCAAAAGATAGAAAGGAGACCCTTATCTCACACCTTATACAAAAATTAGCTCAAAATGGATCAAAGACTTAAATATAAAAGCAAGTACCATAAAGCTCTTAGAAGAAAATGTTGGGAAACATCTTAAAGACCTGGGGGTAGGTGGTGGATTCTTAAACCTTACACCAAAGGCATGAGCAACAAAAGAAAACATGGGATAAATGGGACCTCCTCAAATTTAAACATTTCTGTGATTAAAAGGACTTCATAAAGGAGGTGAAAAGGTGGCCTAGTCGATGGGAGAAAATACTTGGAGATCACTTATCCGATAAGGGTTTGATTTCCATTCTATATAAAGAGATTATACACCTCAACAATAAAAGAGCAAGCAATCCAATTAAAAAATGGGCCAAAGATTTAAATAGACATTTCTCCAAAAGGAAATACAAATGGCCAAAAGCACATGAAAAAATGCCCCATATTACTAGCTATTAGGAAAATGCAAATTAAAACAACAATGAGATATCTAACACCACATAGAATGGCCATTATTAAAAAAACAGAAAACAATAAGTGCTGGAGAGGATGTGGAGAAATAGGAACACTCCATCACTGATGGTGGGAGTGTAAAATGGTGCAGCTCTGTGGAAGACAGTTTGGCAGGTCCTCAGGAAGCTAAATATAGAACTGCCATATGATCCAGGAATTCCTCTATTAGGAATATACCCAGAAGAACTAAAAACTATGACGTAAGCAGACATCTGCACACCAATTTCATAGCAGTGTTTTTCAGAATTGTCAAAAGATGGAAACAACCCAAATGTCCATCCACCAATGAATGGATAAACAAAGTGTGGTAATATACATATGATGGAATACTGAGCTGCAGTAAGAAAGAATGAAATTGGGATATATGTGATAACACGGATGAGTCTTGAAGGTATTATACTAAGTGAAGTAAGCCAGACATAAAAGGACAAATATTACATGGTCTCATTAATATGAACTAAATAAAAATAATAAACATATGGAATTAAAACTTACAACATAGGTTATAAGGAAATAAGAGGTGACTTGAGAAGAACTATGGATGCTTAATGTATGTAGAAGTTTTAATTAAATTGACTGTAAAAGTGTGACATGGATAGAGTTGATAGTAACACATTATAGTGAGTAGCAACTAGTTTATAAATGGGATTGTGGCTGAAAAAGGTAGTCTGGGAAAGTAAATGTCAATAGAAAGAAAGATGAAGAATAATCTAGGGACTGAATAACACAGTGAACCCAGAGGTGGTTGAGAATTGTTGTTAAGGGTACAAATGCAGGAGAGTCCTTCTGTGAGCTAGAGCAGATGTATATCACTACTGCAGTGTGATGAGAATATGGAGAAGCATGGGAAAACTACAACTGGTATAACCTATAGACTGTGGTTAAAATAAATACTATAATATCTTGCATCAATGCCAAAGCTGTACTGTGTTGATAATGGAGGTGTTTGGAAAAAGTGTGCCATATGTATGCTATGGACCATGATTGGTCATAATAGTCTGTTGATATTGTCTCATAATCTATAACAAATGTTCCACCAGGGTGTGGAGTTGTATGGGAAATCTATGCATCTGTATAATTGTTTTGCAAGTTCATAATATCCATAGCAAAAATACATTTTTAAAATAGAGTATGCGTTGGGAGAAAATACACCAAATGTAGGGTAAGGACTATAGTTGGTAGTAATATTTTGACGATACTCTTGCCTAGTTTGTAACAAATGTTTCACACCAATGCAAAGAGCTAGTGGAGGGGTGATGTATGAGACCTCTCTATGGTGTTATGTATGTTTATTTTGTAAGTTCACAATCTTTACTGTACTCTTATTGTTTAGTGTGTTCATGTATGAATGATACACCTCAGTAAAAAGAAAAAAGTAAAAAAAATAAAAGGTATGGCAAAGGACAGAGTTGGGGGTTTTTGTTGTTGGAGTTTTGATATAGGAGTTTGGTACTGAAGCCTTAAGCTGGAGCTGCAGAAAGTAAGCTCACAGAGGAAACAGAAGCAAGCCCTAGGAAGAGAGAATCCCTGAGCCCAGGAAAAAGAAGCCTGGGGAAGCGAGGAACCCAGGAACCCTGACAGACATTGGCTGTGATCTTGTTCCAACATGTGAAAATAGACTTTGGTGAGGGAAGTAACTTATGCTTATGGCCTAATATCTGTAAGCTCCTATCCCAAATAAATATCCTTTATAAAAGCCAATCAATTTCCGGTATTTTGCATCAGCACCCCTTTAGCTCACTAATACACCCTATCTTACAGACTAGAAAATCTGGGCATAAAGAGATCAAATAATTTGCCTAACTAGTATATTGCTGAGATAGGTCCTAAATTCAGGCTGCCTGGATTTGTACTAATGATCCCTAAGGAATGAAAATTAACTCCAGTGACGTTGACCACTTACACCATATTAGACTTTGAGTTAGTGCCTGAGGTATGTGTAAGTTCATTTTTTCTCCCTAATTATATAATGAAAACCTTTGTTCTGTTTTAAAGAATTATACACATCATGGAGCTTACAGAGAGTTGTTCGATTTCCTGAAGTCAGAGCCCATATGTAAATATGTCTATAGTATATTTCCTACTAATTTCCTACAGCTACTTTGATTCACCCATCACTCCTTCATTTCATTTCCCCATTCATCATATATTCCTTTATTCAGCAAATGCATACTGAATGCTACATGGCTTCTAAGCACTATGATTGTTTCTGGTCTGGATTTTTGCAAAGAGAAATAAGATATGGTTTTTTTTTTCTGAGGCAGCTCACAGAATTTGAGCAAACGAATAACTAGCTATGTCATAATTTGATGTTTCACAATATATATATGAACAGGTTGCTTTAGGAGCATAAAGAGGAGGGGTAATAACTTGGCTAACTGTCTTAGAGTCCCTAATGAAGGCTTTACAGAGAGGGGAAGAAAACAATCTTATATGGGAAAGGGAAGTATGTCATACTAAGCATTCTCAGAGATACGAAACAGGTATTTTTAGGAACTGTTGAAAATTTTAGTGTGGCTGTGATTCAGGATGGCTGGAATGGAGTTTATTGTAATTGGTATGAGATAGGGCCAGTGAGAGGGGATGGAGCACAACTAATTGTGAATAACCTTTTACCAACCTTAGATGTCTAAAATACTCCTTACAGGATAGGCATGACACCATTGCCCTAGCTCCAAACAGGGGAAAGAAATGGTGTATGGAAAATGGGAAGGAAAAGCAGAAATCAGGTATGAGGGTATGTATTCCTTGCTTTGATTAGGGGTGATGGAAATGAAAATTAGGGAGTAAATCTGAAGACTCTTTTGGGCTACATTTGGCAAAGATTAGTAAATAGATACTGGTAGTGAGACAACAGTAGAAGTTCAAGATGGGGGTATAAAAGGGGATAGAAAATGCCGAGTAAAAGGTAGATGTGAGAGTAGTTGATAATGGGCTCATTTTGAGTATGTTCAACTTGTAGGGAAAAAAGAAAAAAAAAAAAGATAGTGGAGCTCAAAGCTTTGAGTCTGGAACTGGAGAGAAAAGAATGGGGGATAGAAATATACATATGAAGAATCATAACTAAATAGGTAATAAGTGAAGTTCTAAACAATGAATAAGATTGTACAAAAAAAGAGTAAGGAAAGGATAAGTAGGAGAAAACAAATGATCTTTGCGAGAACTGAAGTGGCAAATTGAATTCTTTCCACAGGTGACAAATTAAGGAACATTTAGTGGAATGCTTGATATATTTAAATAATAGTTTATCTTATTCACATATCTTGAAATTTTTTCCTTTACCTGTAAGATAATTATCAAAAATTTAATTTAGTTATATAATTGTTTTTGAATAGTTATTTGCCTTTGCATAAGCATCCCCATCCCCTGAACATTGTTCTTTAAATCAGAGGCTCCATGAATGCAACTTGTATATGATTTATAAGTTTTCTGTTCTCAGGTGTGTCAGGGGAAGGAGTTTAAACTGTTTTAAGCATAGAAGTAGACCTTTATAGTTTAAAGTATTAATAGCAGCAAATATTTAAGAAGCCTCTAATGTTGCAGAAAATCCTTAACTAAGGGTTAGAAGAGTTGGAGTTTTATCCTGCTTCTGTCCATAGCTCATTTTGTAAGTCTGACAAGTAAGAGAACCTCTGCATTTTATCTTCCTGATCTATTAAATGATGTGAACAAGATCCATGGTCTTTCAGATATCTTCTAACTCTAAAATTTTATGAGAATCTGCCCATTCTGTTTTAAAATTTTGTTCTCTAGTCTCAATTTTCTTATCTTTCCTCCAAACTTGATCTTTATGAACCTATCACAACACTGTGACCCTAAACAGATTAATTTAGCTTTGCACCCTGTAGTTCAGTTTTCATTCATAGACTTCTAGGTCTAAATTTTCTAATTAAAAGTCAAACAGATCAAGCTCTTACTGGTACACAGTGTACCAAAAAATACACAGTCTAATATTTGCCATCAAAGGATTTACATTAATTAGGACAATTTCTTTTTACACTTTTATGGATGGTTCAATTGTATACGAAGGCCCAAAGCTTTTTTCTGATCACAATAGTAGTATAAATAGTAGTTCTTCTTTAGTATCTTTACTTCAAGAATACTTTGTTTCCCTTCAATATGATTATATATGTAACATATGTACTTATGCATATATATACCATTTAATTTTTAAAAATTTTTATCAGTTTTATTGATATATATTAATAAAGCATACAATCTATCCAACGTGTAAATTAATGGTATTTAGTATAATCACACAGTTGTGCATTCATCAATTCAATCACCGTTATTTTCTTTATCCCAATATTAATAGTAATAATTAAAAAAAACATATAAACAACTCTACCCCTTAATATTCACCTCTCAATCTCTCTAAGCTTCATTTGCAATACATAGCTGGTATTTTATTTCCATTTCTTTATTTGTACATTCATATTTTTCTTTCATTAAGTATTTTTCTATTTTACCAATGCATATTAATAAAGCATAAATCCATCCAAAGAGTATAATCAATGATATTCGGTATAATCACATGTTTATGCATTCTTTACCCCAGTCATTCCCAGAGCACTTTCACTATTCCAATAATAATAATAAACAACAAACAAACAAACACAAACAAAACTCATTACTCTGAATCGCTTTATGCCTTGCCTGGTATATATACCTGTTATTCTTTTTCTTTCTCTCTAGTATATTTGTATTTATATTTTGTAAAAGCTGTCTTATATATGCAATATCCCCCATATTTATGTTTTACATGAGATTTTACTATCTTATGTATTTCCATGTTACAGTTTATAGTTTTCCTTCTAGTAATATACATGACCTTAGACTTTCTTTTCCCAACCACGGTCCTACTCATAACATAGCACTGTTAGTTACAAACACCATGGTATACTTTAACCATTTCTATTCAAATATATTTTCCAAAGATTTACAAACAATCTTTTTAACAGTTTTGCACAAATAACCCTCAGCTTTTCATTCTCTACCCTCCTTCTATTTTCTGGTGACCTATATTCTAATTATTAATTCTATGAGTTTACACAGTATATTTAGTTCATCATCGTACATAATATAGTATTTGTCCTTCTGTGTCTAGACCTTCAGGTTCATCCATGTTGTCATATGCTTTACAACGTCATTTCTGCTTATTGCTTCATAATATTCCATAGTGTGTTTGCACCACAATTTGTTTATGTGTGCATCAGTTGATGGACCCAAAACTGTTGTTTTGGGGTGCAATGCTGTATAGATATCTGTTAGGTCTAGTTCATTTATCATATTATTCACACCCTCTGTTTCTTTATCCTCTGTCCAGATGTTCTATCCAATACTGAATGTAGTGTATTGAAGTCTCCAACTATTAATATAGAGACATTTATTTCTGCCTTCAGTTTTGCCAGTGTGTGCCTCATATATGTTGGGGCATTCAGGTTAGCTGAATAAATATTTTGTATAGTCATTTCTTCTTGGTGAATTGCCCCTTTTATTAAGATGTAATGACCTTCTTCACCCCTTGTAACAGTTTTATATTTGAAATCTATTTTATTCAATATTAATATAGCTCTTTTTTGGTTACTATTTACATGGAAAATTTATCTATTTTATTCAATATTCAATATTAGTATAGCTTATTTTTGGTAACTATTTACATGGAATATTTTTTCCAAATTTTCACTTTTAACTTGCTTGTGTCCTAATGTCTGAGGTGAGTCTCTGGTAGACAACATATAGACAAATCATATTTTTTTACCCATTCTATCAGTCTATGTTTTTTGATTGGGAAGCTTAGCTCATTAACATTCAATGTTATTACTGTAAAGGCATTATTACTTCATCCATTTTGTCCTTCAGCTCACTGTGTCATATTGTTCTATTGCCTATCTTCTTATCCTCTCATTTACCCTTCCTAATAATCTTCATTTCTAAACTCTTCTCCAAATCTCTCACCCTTGTCTTTTTCCTTTCAGGCTGCAGCACCCTATATTCGACAGCCAAAGGGATGCTAATGCAAAATACTAGAAATTGCTTGGTTTTTATAAAGGGTATTTATTTGGGGTAGGAGCTTACAGATACCAGGCCATAAAGTATAAGTTACTTCCCTCACTAAAGTCTATTTGGAGCAAGATGGCTGCTGATGTCTGTGAGGGTTCAGGTTTCCTGGGTTCCTACGTTCCTAGGGCTTGCTTTTCTCTGGGTTCAGGGTTCTTTCCTTCCTGGTGCTGGCTTCTCTTTCCTCTGGGTGCTGACTTCCCGGGTCTTCAGCATCAAACTCTAACATCAGAAATCCCCAACTCTGTTCTTTGTCATGCCTTTTATCTGTGAGTCCCCACCCACCAAGGGGTGGGAATGTAATGCCCTAATCATAACTCAATCATGCCCAGGTACAGATCAGATTACAAGCATAATCCAATATTTCTTTTTGGAATTCATCAATTTTATCAAACTGCTATAACCCACTTTTGTATCTCTTGTAAATCTGGTCTTTGGTAACATATTTTATCAATGTTTGTCTGTGAAGACCTTGAACTCACCCTCATTTTTGCAGGAGAGCTTTGCCAGGTACAGAATTTTTGTCTGGCATTTTTTCTCTTTCAGTGCCTTAAATACATCATACCACTTTTTTCTTGCCTCCATGGTTTCTGATGAGAGATCAGCACTTAATCTTAGTGAGTTTCTCTTGTATGAGATGCTTTATTTTTCTCTTACTGCTTTCAGAATCCTTTCTTTATCTCTGATATTTATTATTCTGAATAATAGGTGTCTAGGGGTAGGTCTATTTTGATTTATTCTGTTTGGGGTACTTTGTGCTTCTTGGATATTGATATTTATGTCCATCATAAATTGGGACATTTTTGGTCATTATTTCCTCAAATATTCTTTCTGCTCCTTTTCCATTCTCTTTTCCTTCTGGGACACTAATAATGCAAATGTTTGTGTGTTCTGCATTGTCATTCAATTCTATGAGACTCTTTTCCATTTTTTCTATTTTCTTCTCTTTTTGTTCTCCTGTCTTTTCCAGTTCAGATATTCTGTCTTTGAAACCACTAATTCTGTCTTAAAGCAATTCAAATCTGCTCTTATGTGACTCTGAAGTATTTTAATCTCATTCATTGTGTCTTTCATTCCCATAAAGTCTGTTACCTTTCTTTGAGGGCTTTCAAATTGTTCTTTATGGTCTCTCACTGTCTTCTTAATATCCTTTATTTCTTTAGCCATATTTTCTGCGAATTCTATGAAGTAATTTAGGAAAGCTGTGTAATTAGCCTGGTGGTAATGGTAGTTTGGCTTAAGACGTTAAAATAATTATTAGAGAGGTAATTCACAATCCAGTGTGATACTACAATGGTGAGTGCATGCTGTTTTGGGGAAGACATCAAATTGTGGAATAGAATACTCAGGAAACGCACTGATTTGATCAGATACCTGTGTCTATATTGAGTCAGTAGATATTCTTACAAAGGCTGGAAGCCTTCTTACAGTAATATGCATTAACACATGGTGAAATACTTGTTCTTTGCCATCAGAACACCCCAATGTACCATCATTAATGTTCGGATATATGACAGATTACAAACAAACTATATAAATTGTGAAACATCATTCTTGGTTACGGTTGTCGTATTAAAGTATTTTTAAAAAGGCAAAATAAAGAGAAACTATTTATAAAATACAATATGTGTGCCACTATGAGTAAAAACGTAACAGTTACTGTTAGGCTTCTATTCATAATGGCACACATGTTATATATATATTTATATAAAGAAAAGAGATTTATTTTAAGGAACTGATTCGTGCATTTTTGGGGGCTGGTCAGTCTGAAATCTGTAGGGCAGGTCGGAAACTTGGAAGTCATATAAGAACCAATATGGTAGTTTTAAGACAGAATTTCTTCTTTCCTGGAAATCTCAGTTCTTTGCTCTTAAGACCTCCAACTGATTGGATGAGGCACTTCTACATTATGGAAAGTAATCTCCTTTACTTGATATCAGTCACTTGTATGGGAGCAGATGTAGCTCAGTGGCTTAGCACCTGCTTTCCATATATGAGGGCCTGGGTTCAATCCCCAGTACCTCCAAAAAAAAAAAAAAATCAGTTCCTTGTAGATGCTAATCACAAATGCAAAACCCCTTAACAGCAACTTTTACACCAATACTTAACTAAAAACTGAACAATAAAACCTAGCCAAAACGACACATAAAACTAACCATCACAGATGGCAACAGCAAAATAAAAGTTAAGTTCAGTCCTGGGACATCCTGCTATACTCTCTAATAGAGCAACAAGAATCCTCTGAGTAATTGGGCAGTGCATAGTGAAGGAGGACAGGTCATTATGCCAGGTCCTTCATATTGATAGTTGTATTTATGAACCTTTTCTAGTGAAATTGAAACTTAAACCTAGTATTATACATATATATTGTCTAAGGGTTACCTCTTCAAAACCTCCTTGTTGCTCAAATGTGGCCTCTCTCTAAGTTGGACTCAGCACTATCTTCTCCCAGTATAGGACATGACTCCAGGGCATGTGCCTCCCTGTTACTGAGGGATTATTACCAAGCACCAACTAGGGATGAATCTGGAAAAAGACCTTGACCAAAATGGGGAAAGAGTAAAGACAAATGAGTTTATATGGCTAAGAGACTTCAAAGTGAGTCAGGATGTTATTCTAGAGATTATGCTTATGCACATCTCAGCAGGATCTCATTGATTGCCACAGTAAAGAGTGCCTCACACAGCAGGGCTTCTGAGGGCTCTAGAGATATCTAGACACTATAGCAAGTTCAGACAATCTCAGGAATTCAGCATCCTGTCAATGGGCCTTACTTTGGAATATATGCTCCCCAATGTAACAGAGTTAGACTCATTTTTTATTTCCCTACATACGGCTTTTCTGCTTCTTTTATCTGAAACTATAATTAGCACTATACTTTTTAAGTATATGTCCCAGAGACTTAAATCTTTTGTCTGTTCATGTGCTGGTTGAACCCTGAATCTCAGCAGTTATAACATCCACTTATCAGCTCATTGGACTCATTCAGCACAACTAACAAAAGGATGATAAAGGACAATGCCCATCCCAGGAAGCAGAGAGTGTCTGCAACTGCATGAAATACAGTTCCATCCATCTGCCCCATGGGATCTAAGTCCTCTTTCAGTTGAAGACAGAATGGGCATCACCATCCCTAAATCCTCAGAATTGAGGAATGAACAAACATAAGGGTACAAAGTAACTGTGCACTAAAGTAGACTTATTATTCTAGCAATGGAAAACCTTGTATCATTGATATAAAAGCAGTGGCCACCAGAGGTTCTGAGGGGAGGGAGAGGGAAGAATAGATGCAACATGGGAGCATTTTTGGGACATTGTAATTGTCTGGCATGATGTTGCAATGATGGATACCGGCCAGTATACACTTTGCCAAAACCTATAAAATTATGAGGGGCAGAGCATAAACTATAATGTAACTTATAGTCCTTGGCGAGTACAATGTTTCAATATGTTTCCATCAATTGTGGTAAATATACCACACTAATGAAAGCTGTTGTTGATGTGGTAAAGTATGGGAGGGGGAGGGAATGGGGTATACAGGAATGCCTCTATTTTTGTATAACAGTTATGTAATCTAAAGCTTCTTTAAAAATAAAAAATTAATATAAAAAAAGTTTATTTGAAAGGAACTTAAGACAAGATAGTTTTGGTTTATGCAGACCTGGTATAGTGTTTGCAAAGCACTGAACATGGTCTTATTATTTGGTAAAGAAACAATGGTGACTTTCTTCTATGTATGTATGTATGTATGCATGTATGCATGCATATTTGTATGTGTATAAGTATATAATGTATTTTCTTCCTGTGGGAGCTGAGAGCATTCTGGGTATAGCCCAAAATGTAAACTTATCTCTAGCATCAGTGATCATAAGCAGCAAAATGATATCAGGTTTATTGTCTTTTCTCATTTCATATATTAGCTCAAGTTCCAGTATTGTTTAGTGCTTTTATTTTTGTTCATTAGAAGGAGGTAGTGGAATTGAATTTAGAATGTTGTTTATAGGATTATGAAGTAAAATTTGAAAACAATCATAATTTTAAATATGACTTCAGATCTATAAAGTTTAGGTGAATTTTTAGATAATAGGAAGATGTAATATATACAACAAAAGACCTAGAAACTTACATACTAGAAGTGTCATACTCCATATCTTTTACTGTTATTTTAAAGTATCTGAATAGACAGAAATCTTTTGAATAGTTGGATTGTGTAATTACTATGCAGAATGAAGCTCAATATTGTATATCTCTGTTTGGGAGAAAGGAAGCCCCTCTATAACCCTTGTTAATTTGGCTTCATTATCTAATTATCCAAAATTAGTAACCTATGCTGCAAAAGGACATTTAATAATGTATCAAATATCTGGTCCTCAATAATAGACAGGCTTCCATTCAGTGTTCAAAATAAGTAGGCATTTTACTATATGATAAGTGATCTATGCAGTAGAGGTGGAATTTGGATTATTCACATCATTTAGCTTCTCCACAGGGCCAAGATAGACCTCAAATCTAGATATATGTTGGTATAATATATGGAAAAATGCACCTAAAACATACTTCTATGGGACATGAATGTATTTATGTTGCCATAGGTATGTTTTCTTGATAGGGGTCCACACATTAGCTATCAAAATATTAAAATTCCATCCTGGAGAAATCCTGCTGCTTTCTCAAATAAAATGGCAAGAATCTCTGCAACATATAAGCCATGCCTAAGAAAAGAAAACAGGTCTATATGCCAAAATCTCAATCTTAATGCTTGTACTTAAGAACCTTATTCTGTAAAAATGAAACTAAACTTAATTATAATTACTACCTAAAACTTACCTTCTGATAACTCCCTTGTTGTTCAAATTTGGACTTTCTCTAAACCAAACTCAGCAAATAAACCACTGTCTTTCCCAAGAAGTGGAACATGACTCCTGGGGATAAGCCTCCCTGGCACCAAGGGATTATTACCAAGTGCTAACCACCAGTGATGCATTTGGAAAAAGACCTCGATCAAAAGGGAAACCATTAAATAAAAAAGAATTTTTATGGCTAAGAGATTTCAAAGTGAGTCAGGAAGTCATTCAAAAGATTACACTTGGCAGGTATTTCACTGTCACAATAAACAAAACCTCAAACCAGAGTGCTCCCAAGGCAGGGATGTGTAGACACCAGAGGGAATATACACAGCCTCATGAAATAAATACCCTCACAGTGGGCCATTATTTGGGAATATATGATAATGTTTCCCCAATATAACATACTGATACTCATTTGTAATTCCCCTACTCATGATTCTTTTATACTTTTTATTTGAACTTATAATTTTCAATATACCCTTTAAATATATCTCTCAGAAACATTAATCTTTGGACTGTTCATATTCCCACTGAGCCTTGAATCCCAGCAGACTTGCAGCCATTTCCTGCTCTTCAGTTCTTCAGACTTGCCTTGGACAATCAACAAAGCAATGATGGACAAGTCCCATTCCAAAAAACAAGGAGTATCTACAACTGCAAGCAAAACAATACCTTCCATCTACCCCATAATACCAAAGTGCCCTCTCAGCCTAAATCAATCAGAATGAACATCATCACAAATCCCTAAAGATTGAAGAATGAACAAACATAAGGGGGGAGTATAACCATGGGCCAAGGTAGAGTTATTGCTATTGTAGTTATTATCTTGTGTTAATGAAAAAGCTTGTAACAATAATATAAAGAAAGTGGTTGCCAGGAGTTCAGAAGGAGAAAGAAGGATGAATAGGTGGAACACAGGGCATATTTAGGGCAGTGAAATTGTTCGCTATGATACTGCAATGGCAGACACACACTGTACATTTGTC
This sequence comes from Dasypus novemcinctus, assembly GCF_030445035.2. Classification (NCBI taxonomy): domain Eukaryota; kingdom Metazoa; phylum Chordata; class Mammalia; order Cingulata; family Dasypodidae; genus Dasypus; species Dasypus novemcinctus. Next base: position 22,954,265 of record NC_080675.1, read on the forward strand.
AAAGCCTATATAAAACTGTACAGCACAAAGTGTAAACCATAACAAACTGTAGACGTTGATTATAACAATGCTTTGATATTGGTTCATCAATTGTTACAAATATACTACACCAATGTAAGATGCAGGGGAAACTATGCATGTAAGCGTGTGAAGGGGTTATATGGGAATTCCCTATGAGTTCAGTGTAATTTTTCTGTAAATCTAAAACTTCTCTAAAAATAAAGTATTACATGCAAAAAAACTAGATATATTTATTTTTTGTTTTATTTTGCTTTACTTTGCTTTTTATATTTCAATTATTCACTGTACTTAAGATTAACTTGGAGCGAAATGATATCTTGCCTTAATAATCCAGGCATTTTTACAAAAATCAAGTTTTAACCTCTTTCAGTAACCAGTTTTCTATTTAGACAGCCTTGTTTTAAAAATTCTTGTTAATAATTTAGTGGAGAAAGGATAGTCATTTCAGCTAGTGGCACTGGAATCATCATATAACCATATGCAAACACAGACATGGAAAAGAACATTGCTCCATATTTCATACCATATTGAAAAATTAACTCTAAATGGATAAAAAACTTAAATATAAAATGTAAAATTGTAAAGTTTCTATAAAAAAAAAGATAAGAGAAAAGCTTTGGGATCTAGAATTAGGCAAAGAATTATTAAATATGACAATAAAAGCATTACCCCAGAAAAACTTGCACTTAACTTTTTCCTGTGGGTGTGAACCCACTGTAAATAGCATCTTGGGAAATTGATATTTTCAGTTAAGATGTGACCCACTGAATCAGGTTGGACTTTAATTCATATTACTGGAGTTCTCTGTATGCAGAATGAAATTCAGACACAGGAATAAAATCTATGGGAAACAGCCGGAAGTGTTCATTGCCATGTGAAAGGAAAGCTAGGATGAAGTGTAACCAGAAACCAGCTCCAAAATGCACAGTCTTTGGGGAGAAAGCATCACTTTGCTAACACCTCAACTGTGACCTCTTACTCTTAAAACCCTAAACCAGTAAATGTCCATTGTTTAAGCCAACCCGTTGTGTGCAGCCAGGAAACCAATACAATGGGTAAAGGGCTTAGACAGACATTCTACAAAAAAGATATAAGAATGGCAAATAAGCATATGACAAGAAGTTCAACACCAATTGTTAGTAAGAAAGTGCATATTAAAACCAAAGGTCATACTATTACACTTTTTTTTTTTAAAGATTTATTTATTTATTTAATTCCCCTCCCTCCCTCGGTTGTCTGTTCTCTGTGTCTATTTGCTGCGTCTTGTTTCTTTGTCCGCTTCTGTTGTCGTCAACGGCCCGGGGAAGTGTGGGTGGCACCATTCCTGGGCAGGCTGCACTTTCTTTCGCGCTGGGCAGCTCTCCTTACTGGGCGTACTTCTTGCGCGTTGGGCTCCCCTACGCGGGGGACACCCCTGCGTGGCAGGGCACTCCTTGCGTGCATCAGCACTGTGCATGGGCCAGCTCCATACAGGTCAAGGAAGCCCGGGGTTTGAACCGTGGACCTCCCATGTGGTAGATGGATGCCCTAACCACTGGGCCAAGTCCGTTTCCCTGGTCATACTATTACACTTATGGTATTACAGTGGATAAAATAAAAAAGACTGATCAAGTATTGGTAAGAATGTGGAGATATTGGGACTTTCATATACTGCCTTTGCGAATGTAAACCGATATACTTTGAAAAATTGCCTTTCAGTTTCTTTAAAAGTTAAGTGCACATTTACCATTTGGTCCAGCCATTCAACTTAAATATTTACCCAAGAGAAATGAAAGCATATGGTCAAATGCCTGTACAAAAATGTTCTTGGAGGCATTATGTCCAAAGATGAAAACACCCAAAGATTCATTAACTGGTGAATGGATAGTACTGAACAATCTATTTTATATCCATAGAGTAGATATCTATTTGCATTCAAGAAAATGAAGTGTATTGACAGAAAACAAATCAGTGGTTGGCTGGCAGATTGTAGCTAGAAAAAGGAACTAAAAATGGGGCATGGGGAAAGGTTTTGGAATTGTTGATAAGTTTGTTATTTTGATTGTGAATTTTTCAAAACTTCTCAGTTTTTACAATTTAAATATATAAGTTTATGTGTTTTAAATTCCTTGATTTCACAAGAATATACCACACAGTGGGTTGGCTTAAACTATGGGAACTTATCAGCTCACCATTTTGAGGGTAGAAGAAAGTACAAATCAAATTGTCATCACAGTGATGCTTTCTTCTCAAGGACTGGCATTCTGGGGCTGACTTCCCATGACCCTTGATCCTGGACCCCTCTGTCACATGGCAGTGAACATGGTGGCCTTTCTTGGTCTCTCCTTTCTCCTCTGGGTTCTACTGACCTTCAGCTTCTTACTTTCCATGGCTTTTTCTCTCTCTGTCTGAATTTCATTCAGCTTATTTTAAAAATCTGCTTATAAAAGACACCAATAATAGGATTAAGACTTATACTGATTGAGGTATATCACACCTTTACTGAAGTAACCTCATAAGAAGGTTGTACTTACAATGGGTTCACACCTACAGGACTGGATTAAATTTAAGAACACATTTTTACAAGGTATATATAGTACCAAACTAACACATTATGTTTGTCAATTTTATCTCAGTAGAGATGTCAAAATGTTCTTCCTCAGTGTGCAACTGGAAATCACCTGGGTCTCTGAATTTCTAGACCTCTGGGAGAAGCCTCATTCTTTTTATACTGGGGGCCATGGCTTAGACTGGAACCTTGTATGTGAGAAGCCAGCACTCAACTACTGAGCCACATTGGTCCCCTGAGTTGGTTTTTACATCTGTTTTGCTTGTTTGTTTGTTTTCTGGGAGGCACCAGGAACTGAACCCAGGACCTCCTATGTGAGAAGTACTCAACTGCTTAAGCTACATCCATTCCCCCTTTATTCAAAGATAAGTTTTTTCAAGTCCTTGTTATATATTTATTCATATATTTCTCACACCCATGATACATGTATTTGAGTATGTATACTTACGTATGTGTATTATGTATTTTATAGACTATGCAAACAAAAGATTTTGATTACCCATTGATTATTGAGTCAATTTTATAAAAATTCAAGTCAGTTGTTTAACTGATTTTTTCTGACAACTTAAAAAAAAAAAGGATTGAGGCTACTAACCACATATGGACTCTTTTTTCTCTCTCTTTCTTTCTCTCAGAGAAAATAACTTAAAAACCATGAACATGAAGCCCCATAAGGTTGGGATCCCAGCCATAATATTTGCCATTGTTAGATCATTTTTATTGTATTACACAGATACAGCAGTGAACTAGAATCCAGAGTTTTGTAACCCTCCCACATAGAGTAATTAGCACTATCTTCCTTTTTCTCTTTTTTTACAGTGCTCTAATATCTTTTTTCTAACTTTGTATGGTTAACTAAAACTAAAAAGATGGTTATGAATTAAAATTGGAAAATTAATGGTTTTGCCATTGTGCACATAGGATTCACATGCTATGATTTTTCAAAATGCACATTCCTGTACCTCCGTCTCACACTCACTGATTTTGAAAAAAGGAAGATAGAACCCAAAAAGATTTTCCCAAATCCCCAAAAGTTAGTGTGATATAAACAAACAGACTTACAATAAATAAATTAAAGGGAAATGAATCTCCATAATTAAATATTATACAACCATTATTACCTCATCTGCTTCCATTCTAATGTTAGAAAAAGTAACAAAATGTTGGATGTGTGACAGGAAAGGCTCCAAAAACTATTTATTATATTGAAAAGGTTGCATCAGAGCTATGTGGGATGGAAGGTGTGAACTATAAAACCACTTTTGATATCATGCACTTTCACCACTATTCAACTCCTTCATTATCCCAGAAGCCTGATGTCACTGACTTAAGTATTTGAGTTTCAAGAAAGTTTCAGTTTATATACACATGGAGTCATTGGGGCAGGTTATTTTGAATCTATTGAGGTCAGATACGTATGCACACTGCTCAAGTGTCTTATCATCCTCAGAGCTGTGGGTCCATACAATGAACTGAGTATGCTAATGCAGATAAATTATAGAAAACTTTAAAGCATAAGGATGCTCTATGATTAATCTATAAAAATATTTGCATTCTATAAGTTTTCTAATATGCTTAATAATCTAAACCCAAAGATCAATGGTAAACTATTAATTTTTAATGTATTTTCTCATTTCATCTTCACAACAATGCAGTGAAATAGGTATTATTATTCTATTTTGCATTAAGAAAACTGAAGTACAGAAAGACCATGGTCTTGACAAAAGAAACACGTCAAGATGCAGAGACAAATTTTGGATTCCTATCTGTTTAATATCAAACCTCCATGAGACTTGCCTGAAGTTTGAAAATTACTTGACCACAAACCTGAGGTTACAGTCTAGGTCTCTTGATTACAAAATTTTGGCAAACCTGAAAGAGGTGTAAGGCTTTCTGTCTTTCAGGTTGGCCCTGGTCTTCTGTGCTTTAGGGAAATTTGGAGATTTCTAGGATTCTTTGGAATCTATATATTTATTTAGCAAAAGGATCAGCATGAATGCCAACATTGAGACTCTAATTTGTTCTTCCAAGTAGATGAAGGAATTTCTGGAACATAACTAGGCTATAAAGGGCCCTCAAGTAGATGAAGGAATTTCTGGAACATAACTAGGCTATAAAGGGCCCTCAAGATGAAACTTTGGTGATGTTTGATAAAATGGCTCTATCCTAATATTTGAAAGACTTTGGGGAGGAATGAATGTAATAAGGTATTTTTAGTCTGCAAGGTTGCCAAAATGCAATATACCAGATATGTGTTAGCTTTTACAATGGAGGTTTATTAATTTACAAGCTTACAGTTTTGAGGTTGAAAAAAATGTCCAAATCAAAGCACCAACATGCAATGCTTTTTCCCAAAGACTGGCTGATGGTGATCCTGAACTTCTCAGACATATGGCAAAGCATATGGTGGCCTTATCTTTCAGCTTTCATTGCTTTCAACTTCTAGCTTCCAAGGCTTTCCCTCTGGCTTTCACTCTGTCTCTCTCTATATATTCATCCTATTTATACGATCTCTAGTAAAAGGGTGAAGACCCATTCTTGACCATACCTTACTGAAGTAACCTAATCAAAAGGTCCTACCCACAATAAGTTCATACCCATTGGACTGGACCAGCTTTAAGAATATGATTTTCTAGGGTGCATACTGTCTCAAATTATGACACAAGGCAATCCTTACCCTAATTGCTTTCATACAGCCTACTCTCATAAGAATTTATTACAGATTAATTTTTGGTATCACAAATAATACCAAACCTTCTGGAATTTTTAACATCTGACTATGCAGTTTCATATTTATTGGTATTTTTTTATTACCTTTTTGTTATAAAAACACTGCCTGGTTTATTTGAGGGAAATGTACCTAACTCTAAAAGTTATGTGTTAAATTTGTGATGGTATCAATTGATTGCTAAGTCACCTAATTTCTAGTTTAGAACTCCAAGAACAAATTTAGCCTCAAGACTGATAAAATGTGGTCTAAAGATGTCATTTCTTTTTCTCATTACTCTGTGATTAATTGCTTATTTGGATAACTGATTACTACATTGTCCAAAATATTAGGCAGTTGCCAGTCAAACAATGACTCTGATTTGGTTTAGGAGAGATCCATGTGGCTAAGAATGAGGGAAAATATGTTAATCCCTAATGATAACCAAATCTCCATGATCACTGCTGAAAACTCACTAAAGTTTTGACTCTGTCCCAAATATCAGGTTTCTGGAGCTTGAGGAAGTCAGGTCATTTTATTTGGCGAATTCTCCATTGTGTGAATATCCAAAGTAAGTTGGCATTCTGTTCTGTGAGAAGGATCCACCTTCTACAGTACTGGATTATAAATGAGGGCAGGGTGAGTGTGAGAAAATGTAGAAAATAAAGATGACTATATAGCAGTTTTCTTTAGTTGCTTCAATGGCAGAAAACTTACCCTCTGTAGACTGTGGCTTCCCTTCTATTTTGGTTATCTCTTCTTATGTATAAAAACAATCCAAAATGTAGTGATATTAAGCACTTACTGTTTTGAGGCTATTTGTGAATGATCTTTAATCTAGTGGGCCGTCTGGGAGCTGGGCCCAGCTAGGGTCCCAAGAGTCTGAGCATCTTTCTTAAGTGTTTTCACGATTTTTCTACCCATGCGATCTGCAATTATGCAGTAGACTAGTCCAGGCATCTATCATAGTGACTAGCACCAAAAGTTAGTAGCAATGCTTCAATGCTTCAGTATGTGGTCATCAATTGTAACAAATGTACCACACTAATGAGAGATGTTGTTAATAGGGAAAGTGGGGTGGGGGTAAGGATGGGGTATGTGGGAATCCCTTTTATTTTTTATGTAATATTTATGTACTCTAAAGCTTCTTTAAAAGTAAAAATAAAATAAAAATTTTAAAAAGTAAAAAAATATTAAAATAAGAAGGATTGTTTCAAGAAGACCAACCCCATCTGCAAGCACTTACCAAGCTCTGAGTTCATTACACATTATAATGCCTATTGGCCAAAGCAAGTCACATGGTCAAGCCAAGAGTCAATATGGGAGGAGATTATGCAGGTTTGTGAAAACCAGGAATCATGACTCATTATAGGCCACCATGTACCAGTTTAGTACACCTCCTAAGTGGAAATGTAAAACCATATTATTATGTTGTAGGTGTAGGAAAAGAGATAGAGATGGGAAAGAGGAAAAATGGTGGAAACCAATGGGGGAATGGGAAAAAAAGTGTTAAAAATTAAAGTTTAATACAGTTGCTTGCAAAGATTGTAGTTTCAATGGAATGTGTCACAGAATAAATAATGCTACTTAAATTCTTCCATAGTATTGTACATTGTTTCATACATACTGAGGATGTACACAAAAGTTTTAAAATTCTAGTAGAGCATAACAGTAAAAGGCCTAGGCTCTGAAGCCAGACTGCCTGGGTTTGAATCTGAACTCTCCTACTAACTAACTTTAGTACCTTGAACTGGTTACTAAATCTTTCTGGCATCAGTTTCTTTATATATAATATGGGCTTAATCATAGTACCCAATCCCAGGGATTGTACTGAAAATTAAATGGGTTAATAAATGTAAGGTGCTTGTAGCAGTGCCTGACACATATTAAGTTACAGAAGGTTTTGCCATCAATATTGCCATCATCATAATTTTCGTCATTGAATTAGTTTTATTGTTTGGCATTTTTATCCTGATATGATATTGGATCATTCATTCATTCACCTATGGCATGTCTCTCCAACTACTGGGGCATGACTCAATCTTGAAGGAAAGTATTATATCTAAAGAAGATCACATACAAGAATACAATAGTAATGATAATGCCACTTGACTTCTAAGCAATTCAGTTGTCTCAGTGTTACTGAATAGCTCTCCTTAGTGTTCCAGAAATCAAGTTTCTTATAATGTGATACAAGAGCAGTCCTACATAAAAAGGAAATAATAAAATTGAGAGTGACCATTTATTCAAGTTTGTGATATGTAGGCTGTATGCACTTGGTTTTGCATGTATTCTTATCGAGGACCCTCTGCTCTGGGTTGTGGTTGTCTCTGTAGCTATTTGTGGTAGATTATATTACTGTTCACAAATCTTCCTACTCCTTACTCCCTATCGTGGAACACATATTCACACTCAGCACATTAATATTGGGCTTAGCTCTGTGACACACTTTGGCCAAAGGAATGTGAGTGATGTCATGCACCACATCCACTAGAAGATGTAGATGCCACTGCACCTGTGAGGTTGTGCCAAACTCTCTTGATCTTTCCCTCTGCCATGAGAATGGCTGTGGACCGTATCAGAATTGCTTTATCAGCCTGAATCTTAAAGACTTGACCCCTTATTCTGGCACCATCTGCAACTTGGAACAGTGTATCTGCTGTTTTGCACACTCCTATAACACGAAAAAGAAATAAATAGTTGTGTTTGAAATCCCTAAGATTTAAGAGTTGTTCATTGGCAATGTTGCCTAAATGTGGAGCTCCCTGTAAGTGAATCATTCAGAATCAAACCAAAGTCTCTGGGCTGCTACTCTTCTCTGAACAATGGTTCATAGTTACAGCAGTTTTTAGTTTTCTCTCTATTAACAAGGGCAGGAATGTTCTACATGTGGCCTGACCACCCTTTCCTCAATGAGAGATACACATGAATAGGAGAATTCTTTCAACCAATATTGTGATCAGAGAGGGAGAAAGTATTTCTGGGGGCAGGAATTGAAAGCAAAAAAAGGTGGAAGGGATTTGGGGTTTAGGAAAAAAGGTGGAAAGGGTTTAGGGATGTTCAGGAACTCAGTAATGAGAAGAGCTGGAAGGGCTTGTAGTGAGGCTTTCAGGGGTGGAGATGGGAAGCAAGGGAGGGAATGAAGAGGGAGCCAGGCAGAAAAAAGATGCTGAGTGATACTTGAATAGATGATTTATTATCAAGAATTAACTCATATTACAGAAAACTATAGACTTTATCTCTCAAGAATATAGATGATAAAAATCCTCAAAAAATATTGGTAAATCAAATGCCAGAAATTTAGAAAAACATGTATCCTGACCAAGTGGATTTTAACCAGGAAAGCGTGGTTTATTTAATAGTTACCATTCATTAAAGATGATTAATTAAAAGATTTTTTAAAGAGCCATCATCTCATAGATGCAACAGAAGCATCTGACAAAATTCCACAGTCAATTCATTATTAAAGCTCTCAACAGGGAAGCAGACATGGCCCAATGGATAGGGCGTCCGCCTACCACATGGAAGGTCAGCGGTTCAAACCCCGGGCCTCCTTGACCTGTGTGGAGTTGGCCGGTGCACAGTGCTGATATGCACAAGGAGTGCCCTGCCACGCAGGGGTGTCCCCCGCATAGGGGAGCCCTGAGCACAAGGAGTGCGCCCCATAAGGAGAGCCGCCCAGTGTGAAAAAAAGTGCAGCCTGCCCAAGAATCGTGCTGCCCACACAGAGAGCTGGCACAACTAGATGAGGCAACAAAAAGAAACAGATTCCAGGTCCCGCTGATAAGGATAGAAGCAGTTACAGAAGAACACACAGCAAATGAACACAAAGAGCAGACAACTGGGCCGGGGGGGTTGGGGGAAGAAAGAGAAATAAATGAATAAATCTTAAAAAAAGAAAAAAAAAGCTCTCAACAGAATAGGAATAGAAGACAGCTTCTTCAACTTGAGAAAGACATTAAAAATAAACAAACAAAAACAAATAAAACCTACAGCTAACATAATCCTTAATGGTGTAAGATAACACTTTTCCCTTAAGAAAAAGGAACAGGTTAAAGATGTTCACTCTCACCAACTTATTCAACATCATACTGGAATATATAGTCAATGCAACAAGGCAAAAAAAAAAAAAAAAAAAAAAATTAAACCTAACTAAAGAAATTAAATGCAATTGTTAAGGAAGTAAAACTCTTTATTTGCATACAACAGAATATTACAGAAAAAGTTAAGAAATCTACAAAAGCAACAAGAAACAATGAGTGATTTCTAAAAGTTGCAGTTTATAAGGCCAGTATTTTAAATTAATTGTATCTCTATATACTAGAAGTAAACTATTAGAAAATATTTTTTTTCAAAACACTATTTACAATAGTGTGCAAAAACCTGAGCTAGTGAGGGATAAATTCAACAAGATATGTACTTGTTATACACAACGATTACTTAGATTGGACACAAAAAAGCACTGACTGTGAAAGAAAAAAAAATCAATACATTGAGCTTTGTAAAAATTAAATGTTTCTGCTCTTTGAAAGACAGAAGCAAATTACAGACTGGGAGAAATTATTTGCTAAATATATATGTATCTTACACAGAACTTGTAGCCAGAATATATAAATGATTCTTACAACTTTAACTACAAATACAATCTGAATGAGAAAAAAAAAAATTATCAAAGATTTGAACAGGAACTTAATCAAAGAAGATGAATAAATGGCTTATAAACAAAGAAAATATGCTCAGTATCATTAGCTATCAGAAAAAAAGTAAATTAAAAGCATTGTGAGATACTACCACAAACTTACTTGCATAGCTAAAGTTTAAAAAAACCAATAAAAAAAGAAATACCAATACCAATTATAATACTAAAAATCCTTTCAGAAAGTAGAAGAGTAGAAAAGGTAAGTAGAAAAGGGTAAGAGTGTATAGTGCAAACCTGGAAGCAAGTGAGGAAATATTCTGTTTGTTTGACATTAAGTTTCCACTTTATATGGGGGGGGGTGGTATATCTTACAAAGTGGGAAGCATTTATTTAGGGGGTTTCCATGGGGTCCTCATCCTCGGTGGTGGAAGAATGAGATGTTTCTGAGCCTAGCCATGGCCTAGTCCTCATCCTTGGCAGTAAGAGGAGAGAAAGCGTTTCCCAGGCTTGACATCCGCACTCAGCACCAGAGGAGGGGGTTCTTTTAACCCACCTGCAGTGGGGCGGAAGGGAGCTGCATTCCAAGGAATGCAGTGAATTGCTCATGAACCAAAGGGACAGGAAAGAGATCCTAAAGGAACAGATGTTTTCTGCTAGGCAGGAAAATTTTACTGATATATAGTGATTAGGACAAGATCTATTTATCAGTCACCAGTTTACAAGTCCCTGAGTCTTGCTTTTCTAACTACTCAGGAATGAGGCTGCAATTTGGGGAAGAAATAAATGGAAGGGTTGGGGGAGAAAATGCAAAATCATGTATGCTACAAGGAGAAGAGCCCTGATTATTATGGTATGCTTGTCCAATCTGATAAATTATTTCTGATGGATCAAAACTGGTTTACTGAAGGCTGTTGCTTAACAACAACCCTGAGGGTGTGTTTCATTTCTTGGAAAACTCCTGAAGGTCAATTGTTTTTGTCTTTTGGAAGAGCCTTCTCAGAAAGGGAACTTTTTCTGACACTGCTCAATGCAGCAGGCCATTTTATTTTACTTAAGAATTCCAACTATAGAAAATTCTAGAACTGACAAAACTAATCTTTAGCGATAAAAAGGGAAAAAAAAGATCAATGATTTTCTAAGGTTGCAGTTGGGGCCTCCTGACTGCAAAGAAGCACAAGGAATCTCTTTGGGATGATGGAAATAGTCTCTACTGTGGTGGTAATTACAAAGTAAGGCACACACGCATATATATACACACATATACACACATATATAAATGCACATATATAATTAATATAAATATATAATTGCACATATATTTGTCCATAGGTGCATTTTATTGAATTCAATTTATGCCATAAAAAAAGTGATTAAAAAATAATAATAACACAGGTCAGAATCCTGGAATATCTCACACTGCAATGTAGTCATTGACTTCCACATTTGTTTGTTGCCTGTCATCAAGTGGAATGAATCTCTCCCAGACTGAATTGATTGCTCCTTTCAACATCTCTTAGGGACCTTATCTGCTTCCATATCCTCCTGCACCTAGTAGTTCTGCCTTGTCCTGTTGATTTTAGGCCCTTTCCAGATAACGTGTAATAAACTGTATTGTAGTATTTTGTGAGGGCTAGTGAAGACTCATGTAGATCCCTATTGACGAAGTCAACTCTGACATTGAGTGATAACCGAAAGGGCAGTCCTTCTGGCATCTAGTACTTCCTACTACTAAGGATGATGGTAAATCTCCCTACTCTCTTTGATTTACCAGTTTCCTCCTACTCATCCTAACAGAGTCTAAAAAAGTAGACTCAAGTGCGATGTCAAGTAAATATTCTAAATATTTTTAAAATATCAGACTTCCAGTCTGATTCATTCCCAATTTGTAAATTATTTACAAATAAAATTTTAAATGCTTTTACATTTTTTGGTTGATGGGAGTCTTTTATGCCAAGGGACAAATCAATAAATTCTCTCTTTTTTTTTTTCTCATTGGCATTTTTAAATTATAGCTTCTACACTAAAAACAATAAGCAATACATTTAAAAATACTGTGGTATAATGAACAATTTGGCTGGTCTTTGTCCCCAGTTCTTGGACAAGCAACCTCTGAATCTCTGGAATTTCCTGTGAGTTACAAGAATTACGTTAGATTCATGTAAACACATGTAAAGCATTTGATCAGTCTTAAAATAAGAATTACTTGATAAACATTAGTTGCTGTTTTTTGGTGGGAGAGGAGGGAGTTATGGCATTGTTTTTTTTATTGTAGTTGATAATAACATTGAGTCTGGGCAGTGCATTCTAACTTGTCTAAGTGCATTCTAACTTGTCTAAGAAATCTTAATGCAATTGTGGCGCTAACAGAACCCATTTGCACCCCTACATGTAATTGCAGTGATTATCAGCACATGCCCAACCTTTCTGACCTTTCCACCTAATAGTCAGCAATTACAGGAGCTCAGTTGAAGGTGTCGATCAAAACCAAAAGCTGGGCAAACATACCTTACGAAATCTATCGGGTTAATAATGGTGGTTGCAGCTTCCACTTTTCTGAAAATGTTCAGTGTTTCCGAGTGAACTCTGATCAGTGACTATTTAAGAGTCTAATGCTCTACTGACAGAGCTAGCTGGGCCTTGCTTATGATACTTTTTAAATGCTACTTCTTAAAAGATTTTTTAGCTTGACATGAAACATAGACTAAAACCATTTTTAATGAAAACCCTTAAATGTGCCAATTAATGAAGACAAAGAGAAGAAAAAAAATGTTTTTTTCCACATTGCTTCTAAGAATATGTAAGTAGAAATCTTATCTGAATTGTTTCTAATAAATATGTCTAATAGAGAAAATAAATGGAGGGAGAAGGCAAGAGCATATGATTGATGAGATAATGAACTTAGAAAGAAAGCAGAATTACCGGCCCAGATGGCAATAAATGCTGAAAATTTTACAGATAATTAATAATCTATTTTGTAAAGCTTTTTAGTTACAAACAAAATGAAGCTAATATGATGTCAATTTTCTAGTCTGACATAGAGCATATCATAATTTTAAAAGCAATGTTATTATAAAAAATTCATTTGCTATAATAGTCAAATAAATTTTCAAAGAAAAGCCAAATATGCATTAAAATTAGTTCCACAGGGCCTTGCTCTGTTAATGGAAATACTAAGCACAATAATAAGAAAAGTTTGCTAATTAGAAGTCATTTTAATCTTGAAATTTAAATGTTTTCCCCATTTACATCAATAGAAAGAGGAATTTTTTTTAAAGGAGGAATTTAAAGACACTGTATTTAGGGGATCCTACTGCGGATTTATTTGATTTTCAATTACTTTTATATTTACTTTCAAAGGAAAATCAGAGAGATAAGCATAAATATATATAATTTTAAATTTTGAATTTTAGGGTACTAGTTTTTGTGTGTTTGTTTCTTATTTAATTAATGTAATTAACGTAATGTTTTAGTTTGCTAAAGGCAGTCAACACAACACGAAGAAATGGGTCGTCTTTTACAATAGGAATTTATTAGCCTATAAGCTTACAGTTCTGAGGCCAAGGAAAACATCCAAACCAAGGTATCAGGTGAAGTTCTCTCCCCTTAGGTCTGCTACCAGTGATCCTGTAATGCTATAAATGAAGCTATTATTAATCAGAGTTTAGTCAGGAAAATAGGAAATGTCCTAGGTATTTTTAAAAAAAGAATTTAAACAGTACTTAGAGGTGGAACTCTTGATGAAGTTTAAGGTAGCAAGGTCAGGAAAGTTGCCAGTAGCTTTCAATATGAATATTTTAGCAAAACCAACAACATTCATTTGATGTCATCTCTTCCAAATAGATGTGGATGTGAAGTTGAATTTGCATGTTTTTTGCTTCCTTTTACTTCAGCCTCTCTCTACATGAATTCAGTTCCCACACATTTAAATGTACACAAAAACTTCATACAAGATGCAGTATATCTAGGCATCTTTTCAATATTTCTTTATATTGTAAGGAATGATGTTTCTAGTCTCTAAAGCCATATTTAAATGAGCCTTGAGAGTTCTTTGAATAATTTTCTGGATTCCTTTCTTTGTAGATGGCTGTAACCAAATACCTTGCAGAGACCCTACTATTTTTTCAGCTTTAGTTGTTTAATTAAGCATTGAGTTGTTTATAGCTTGGAAGTCCCAACACAAAAGGTTTTTTTCTCAATCTGTCTCTGGAAGAGATTCAGTGGCTCCAATCCAACAACAATAATAAAAAACCCACTAAGTATACTAATTAACATTGCCTTTGTAATGAAGATTCTAAGTCTTGTAGTAATGCTTTGAACTTGAGAGAAGTAAGATTTATTTATTTTTTTCAATATATAGATTGTAAATTGATTCTCTAAAATAACTATAAAATCATCATTTTATTTGTGGGATTGGTTAGTTAAAAAAAAAAAGAAATGGCAGAAAACTATCATTTTGTGTATTTTGATAAGCATTTTTCTTTCCTTGCAGATAACCAACTAATGTCATTAAGTACTCCAATGGTATTTAAAATTCTTCTGAATCATTTGAATCATTATATTTCCTGACTGCAAAAACATCAAGAATTCCTATAACTTTGTTCATGAGTTTAGAGATATATTTTACTATAGGAATAACTTCACCTTGGATATAAGAAAAATCTTAAATATATAGTAAATCAATTAAGTTAAGTTGATTATTACCCAAGAATATCATGAAACTTTCACCTATCAATGTTAAAAAATATTCCTGGCCAACTCTACTCTTAAACTAGTAAAATCCATCCACTTTGCCATAACAAGAATTTGCTAGCAGAGTCTTAACAGAAAATTCTTAGGAATCCCAGCTCATGAGAAAAACACTTAAATTATGTGTTTTTGAGCATTGTTGGAAGTGAATTTACTGTGTTCCAGACAGATTAGGCTCTCTTTCCTGGGTTTTCTAAAAGCTCTTCTCTCCCTCCAGACCTCTGGAATGCTTCACTCTCCCCCATTCCCCCTTCCTGGCCTGGTCATATTTATATTATATAGACATATTCATATTTGTATATAAACACTCACTATATTTTTCTTCCTAACATTTATTATAAGTTTGCATTTATTTTTTCAATGTAATGTCTACCTGGTATGTTCCGCAACTAGAATGTAAACAACATGATGTCTCGACAAATGTGTCTGTCATCAACTTCCAAAACCAGCTTAATATCTGTCATTCATATAGTCTGAAATATTTACTTAAGAAGCCTCTTGGCTAGACATGGGGTATAACAAAATGACTAAAACAGACACATAGTCCAACCTTCAAGAAGCTTAGAGTCTTAGACTCTAGTGTTGGAAATAGACATTTAAAAAAGCACATTTAAATTGGGTAATAAAAATCTCTAAGAATGAATGATATGTAGATGATTATAAAACACTTAACAGTTATAAGAAAGGAAGTAACTGGATGCAATAAGATGCAATTTACATTAGTAACAGATTGCCCTGGTGGAGAATTTTTCAGAATGGTTAAAAATCTGGAAATGAGGAGGCCAGTTTAGAAGTACTGAGAATGGTTTAGTTGATGTGGTTGGGGGCTGGATCTTAGGTTGTGACTAAGATGATGAACAACAGTAGATGGATTTAAGCTAGATATCAGAGTCCAAATTAATGGACCATGCTGATAGATTAGATGTGTAGATGATTGGGAAAGTGTTGAGTCAGACTGACTAATTAGGTTTGTTGATTTTATAATGGGAAGATAGAGAGCTCCCATTTAATGTCATGTGTTTCCTAAAGGCAGGCTAATTGACCAAGGTGAAGAAGCAGAGGAAGGGTGGGGAATTTTAGAAACAAAGAGAAAGTCTAAATAATCATTTTGAAAGTGTTGAGTCAGACTGACAGATGTAGGAAGTGTTTAAATAAAGCTAGTGACACCAGTTGTCTAGGATTTACCTCCAGTGGCCTTTAGCTTAGGCTCAGGCTGACAGAAAATACACCTATCAGTTCTTCCAGGGCATGGGATAGATAAGGGCATTACAGGTAAAGGAGACAAGATAGTTAGAACACAGTATTTGCAAGTTATTATAATGCTGCATTGTAGAACCAAAGCAAGATTTGGAGAGGAATAAGGCAGAAGGGAAAAATTGGATAGAGTGAAAGTGGTGAATCTATGGATTGTATGTTTTGAAAGTGCTTCCTCGCCTGGCTAATTAATTCCATTGAAATCTCAGATCAAATTATTCCTTTTCTGGTTTAATGAAACATTTAATTAAATAATTGCAGGTCCCAAATTGTAGACATGGAGAGGTACTGCTCAGGTCCCCTTAAAGAAGAACTTGCCACCCAAATGTGGAGAATGTGGCCACTAAATGGTTTCCAGCAGTCAGCAATGTCACCTTCTGCTCAGCTACAGAAAACCACCTTGTCTAAGGTCATGTCCTTTCTGCTGCTCATTTATGTTTCCACCCAGGTCCTTTCACATGCCTTGATCGCTAATGAACTTCTTGAACTTCAAACTCTTAATCTGCTTCTAGAGAACCAAGACTTCTCTCCTTTCTTGCTACTGTGAATAGCATCATCAGGCTGGGTTGGGGATCTTGCACTGTTTTCCTTTAGTATTTCATACATAGCCCTAACAACAAGCAAGTGATAATTACTTGACTTATCCCCAAATATTCTGTGGTTATTAACTGACTTATCCCAGTTAGACTGTGGACTCCTTGATGCAAGGAAGTGTGTCTTATTTAATAGTGTATCTGGATGACTTAGCATGCTGCAAGGCACAGAGTCATAACTCAGTCAAAATTTATTGAATGGATAAATGCCTGTGTCTTCAGGCTGTTTACTCACAATAGATTTTCCACTACATATACCCCTCTAATCTTTTGAACTCTGAGACAGGAGTTTTGCTGGTCACTGACTGAGACTTCAGTCTGTTTCTGCACCATAGCATCTGTACATAGCTTGATTCACATTTACTCTAACTTCCTATGCTACATAAGATAGTAATGTCATCCTGATCCACCCTTTTTATAGGCTGCTCTGGTTATGCTTTGGTTTTCTGATCCCTAATACCCTTTCTTATCTTATCTTCATATCCCTCTGTTCAGCATCTTAAGCTAAAGGAATTTATTTCTAATGTGGAAAATGACACCCTTTCATGTGATTGGTGAGGAAATTTTGAATTAGGGTGCAGTAAATTGTGGGGAAGGCATAATTTGGTATGTAAGTATGGGGGCAGTGTTTAATCTAATCATTTAAGTGCTGTGGACTAGTAGGTTATGTTTAAGCTTGACAGGAAAGTCATCAGAAAAAAAAAGAGGAGCTTACTTGCATAAATTTTGATAGGTAGATAGTATCCATAAAGAAAAATAAATTGATCATATTTTCTTAACCTTTTTTATAAAGGAGTAAAAATCCAGAACATCCCATGTCTTCTGTATTATTTCTATGCCTTCCTACAGATCTGGAAAAGTACATTGTGCTAACTGATGTTTAAAGGAAATGCTTTGAACATGTTTACATAGCTTTAATCCCTTCACTGTCCACAGGTCCATAAAACAGGATTAACTTTTTCCCTGATTAACTTTTTCCTCCTCAAATAAACATATTGGTCTTTCTCCAACCCCTACAGGAATAAGCTTTATATCAATTTTGACAACATGCAGTTCTTTTCTTTCTATTATATGGTTGTATAACTGTGTTTCCACCTCAAGGGAAAAAAAAATCAACAGGATGCTGACATTTGTTTCCTGTTGCTTTCTTGCCAGGTACATTACTACAAAAAATAAATGTAACTAACTCATCTTTGCTACCGTTTTTGCTGTGCACAGCATGAATTACTATGCCTTGGGCTCTTGGTGTAACACTTAGCCTCCTGCAGCCCTTTACCTTTCATTAAGCAATTGTTCCTCTTGTTGAAGGAGGGTGTGATGAAATACCAGTGGCAGTATAGTGCCAGAATCCTACTGGAACACACCTTCAGAATTCTAGTTCTTTAGAGTCATTTTAAAGTTCTGCTAGGATAGTTTATCATTTTTATATATTCCAAGAGGTGATGTAGTTTACTGTTAGTATTTAATTCCTTTCCAAAAGAAATTATGTTGTCAACATAATACCTTTAGGGAAAAAACAGTGGGATATTTATTTTAAAAAGTCTTATTGAGGGTCTTTTCCTCTCTCTCTCTCTCTTTCTCTCTCTCTTTCTCTCTCTCTCTCTCTCTCGGTGTACCAACTGTACTCTTCCTTGACTCAGGATGATGCTGAAATAAGAGATCAAAAAGAAGTGGTAGGTGAGAGGAAGGAGAGGAATGGAGGGAAAGAATGCAAGAAAAATCAACTTCAAATCCTTCTTATACACAATTGACAACCTCTTCATTAAATTTGAGCAGAGTTTTGTTTAAAGTGAACAGTTTGTAACCTATTGAAGAGCTTCATCTCTGTTAGCTCCTTTACTGGATAAAATATATAAATTTTATACTTAAAACAAGGTAGAATATCATTAATATAAGAGTATATATATATCCGATAGTTTGTAGAGGTCTTTGGTCCAGTTAATGATGTTATTCACCATGTTTGCTTTGCCTAAATTTACTTGAGTGCCTGCTGTAGCTAATACATCAAATAGATATGTCTAATCATTGAATGAATTGAAATTGGATGAGCATCTGTGTTTAGGGAATATCCACTTGTCACGAACACCATTAGGTTTCATTCAAAGTCAAAATTTTCATAAACAAAATCAGCAATGTGATGATTTCATTGCTTATCATAGTGCACAGTTAGCAAAGTATACTTCTCTAGCTCTCTAGGAAACAAGATAGATGATGTGGGTGTTTTATTTTTTTAATTTATTTTTAATTAATTTTTTAAAAAAATTTTGCTCATTTTTACTATGAAGATCACTGTTTGGATTTTATTAATTATCCTAAATGAAGTGTTTCCTAATTGGCTTTTAAGTGGGGGTTCTCAGTATTCTAGAGATAGGGGGTCTTACTAAAGTCAAGTCAGTGGTAAAGCAGAAAGGTCACAAATCATGAGGTGTCCAATCTTTTATAATGAAAGATAGCTTGCTTTCTTAGAAATAAATAATTCCTATTTTGTTTTTGTCCCAAAGGGCAATTGCTGCTACTTGAGTGCCTTGCCAGCAGGAGGCAATCATTCTTGCTAATCAGAAAACTAGAAGAATGGTGTTTCCTTCAAATATTATCCTATTTTTAATTTCTGAGTCTCTGTACATACACTACAATTTTTTTAAAAAGCAGCAACAACAAGAAACACCGCTGTATTTTGATGCTATTTGGCCTGGAATTTCCCCCAACATTTGAATTGAGATGGTGCCAGGATGTATGTTATATGTATGTATGTAATTATGTATA
This sequence comes from Dasypus novemcinctus, assembly GCF_030445035.2. Taxonomy (NCBI): domain Eukaryota; kingdom Metazoa; phylum Chordata; class Mammalia; order Cingulata; family Dasypodidae; genus Dasypus; species Dasypus novemcinctus. The sequence continues at coordinate 22,973,536 of NC_080675.1, forward strand.
TATGTAGTATGTATGTATTTTAGTCAAAAAGATATTTAAAACATTTCTGAATTACCTCAAAATCCATGTCTTTATGATCAATATTTTAACCGCAGTCACTTTTGCTAAAAGCTTCTGAACTCTTCAATATCATCTTTGTGAACACTCCAGGGAACTTTACCACTTGTGCAGGCATGTACACTTTTCTTAGACTCCAAAGAAGTGGTAAAAAATGCTGATGCACAAAATCATCTAATATAGATCTTGTACTATATTGTACCAGTATAATGAACTATTTTTGACCGAAGACCAACATGAGTCCCTCTTCTGGATGGTCAAATCATATTATGCAGAATTATCATAAATAATATCTGTGATTAATTTATTACCAGTAACAAGCAAAATTTGCAAGGTCTCAAATTAGGAGTTAATCTTAGTAAACTATTGATGAGCTGGTACATCTGTAAATACTGCCCAATTTCCCATTCACATTTAGCTCAAAAAACAAGACTGTTTTCAGCATATTCTTTTCTCCTTAACTATTAGGTTCATTTACTTTCTAATTTTTAAATCCAGGAATTTGTCTTAGAATGCAGAAATCGAGGTAGGTCACTGTAAACTAAGTATTGATTAGGGAGGGCTTCCCCAAAGGAAGCAAAATAGAAACAAATATGCATAATATGAAAAAGCTACCAACCTTGAGAATTCTAAACAGGGCTTGACCCAGTGGATGATCAGTCTATGTGACATCATCTCTGTGCCTAAGGAATCCACTTTTTAGTAGGAAATACACCACATACACACATGCATATGCACACTGACATACACACTCACCTATAATAGAGAGATAAATAGTATAACTGACATACCATGAAAAATAACTGTTAATCGTCTGGCAATTTATTTTTTTAGCATGCATTATAGAGACTTTTAGGGATGATAATTATGTCTTGTGGAAGCATACCAAAGGTTTAGGTATGACTATCATGATGATCTTAAACATGAGTGTTAATATATTTTCTCATATAGAACAGGCAGCCCACAGGGATGGTACATATGGTCTCCCCATTTTCTAACTCCCAACTGGTCATACAAAATATACCCATGAGAAAGTGAAAGGAAGATCATCAGAGAATGTGTTACATATAGTATATTTGTATAATAGATTAGCTGATGTATCCAAATACCTTACAGAAAATGTCAATAATAGGGACAAGAAAAGCACAGTTAAAAGAAAAATAAATATCCTAAATATGTATTTTAAAACATGAATCACCTGCAAACCATTGTGCAAGCACTGTAAAGGAAGGTCCAGCATTCCAGAATATTAGAATATTAGGATCTAGTTGGAAAGAAAGGCTTGCACAGAATTACTGCAATGTTTTGATTATACTATTGGTGTCATGGAAGAATAAGACAATGTTTATGAACAACTGGAACTACAATATTCTGCCAATTAAATCACATTCAATTTTGCAAAACAAATAGTATATGCTTCTATGATCCTTTTTATAGCATTTGGAAAGCTCAACTATCTTGCAACCAAAGATAAGTGAGAATTATTCTGGGTACCTTTCAGCTCACAGATTGTATTTCTTACCTTTACTTTTCAAAACACGGAAAGTGTTCCTCACAGAAAAGAAATCGTTTCCCTCTAGCCCTTGTCTCAAGAGTAGGAAAGATTGAGAAAAAACAGTTGTTATGTTGAATGATCTTACAGAATAAGAAGACAATTTTGTAGCATGACAGGTTTGGCATTGTATCAGTAGGGGATGAGTTATTTTCTAAACTGGTAATATAACAAATTGTCAAGTTGTCACTTCAAAGTCCTTGTCCTAAAGCAGAATTGTCTCAATCTGGATCAGGTTCATGGAAATGATTTGAAACTTTTCTCTAAGAAATTTGTTTGTTTCTATTCTAAAGGGTGTTTAACATTTGTTTAAGTTATTTCTGCCTATTGACAAGATTTAACTCTAGAGTTCAGTTAAGATAAACCAATATCTATAGAGAATATATGATTAGATTTTCACTAACTGACTTTTCCATCAGTTTGTTGTGTTACTTTGACTAGTTACATATTCTAAAATGAAGAATTTGAATTGGAAATCCATATATAGTTACTGTAAAGAGTTCAAAGATTATCAATTAAGCTTCTATAAACTGTTTTTTGGATTATCCACGAGAAAGATTGTATGTTAAGGAAAATGTGGAAATCAAATGGAATTACATTCTCAATCCATGCTGATACGTATTAAATGATAACAAATTGTATGCTTGCTATTAATAATGGTTATTTTGTCAAGTTAATTCAGTGCTACTCATCACTATACTATGATGAACAGACAAAGGTAGTAAGTAAGACTTTCCTGATCCTAATACATACATAATTTAACAATACTCTGGGAAATACAATCAGGATTTACAGAATATGACCTTTCCATTTTCAACTCAGCATATTACACTGCCTCCAGGGGACTCTATTTTTAGGATCCAAGCATTTAAGCTTTCTGATCTCACTGTTCTGGTCCATCCAGTGTAATGACAACAACTGGTATAGATAAGGAAATGATACAAAAATAAGTTGGTTAAAACAAAACAAAACATAAGTTACTAAGATAAGATACCTAGATTTTGATCAGGAGAAAGAAATATGTTAATCTGGTTGTGATGATAAGATAAGGATTTGTTTGCTATGATGGAAGAAGATTATTTGTCCATTTTCTTCTGAATCTGAGAATAATTTAACAATATAATATTTTGCTTTAAACTAGAAAAATATTATTCATTTTTACTAAAAAATTTCTAGAAATCAAATATGTTTGTATGTTTACTAAAAAAAATCTAAAGAAAAGATTGTGATACAGTAAATAAGCTTTGGAATAAAGTAAGCAAACACTTAAATCCTGACTTGACCACTTAACACCCGGGACAAGTAACTTAAACTCTTGGGATTTCAATTATTTATCTGTAAATTGAGGAAAATATACTCTTCTTTTTAAGTTTGTGATGACCAAAGCATGGTTACTTACATTTTGTTAATGGTAAACGATCATTAAAACTATCTATATATAAAACTTAACCTTTCTTACTTTGTTTGTGATGAATGAAGAAATAAGCAATATGAAGAAATAAAATTTTACCTGAAATATCATTTTGATTTTCATTAACATATATAATTTCATTAATATGATTTTCCATGTTATTTACATAGTAGAAGGTGATATGAAAATATTAAAGCATTTAGAAAGTAGTTGTTTTCTTTATTGAGTTTTTAACATAAATGTATTTGGAATATGAATGAACTATTATGTTTTACTCTGGTTAGTCTATGGTTGGTTATGTTAGGAAATAAACCATGATAGAGTGAACAAATAATTAATAAGCTAATCACCAAAACAAATGAAATTCATGACATCTAAACAACATAGGCCAAATTGAGATTTATATAAATGAAGTTGAGGGTACACTGATTAACGAAACACCATGTATTCCTGTTATAAGCCAACTATTTAGTATTCTTCCCTGTATAATGACTGCAAACTCAGTAAGCTATGCTACATCTTGTTAGCTGAGTGGCATTTTAGTTGATTATCAAATTCAATGTTTTTATTTTTAAAGAGTTGTATGAGAAGAATATGTATACCATGGGATCACTTATTGTTTTATAACAATCACTGATTACCTCCATAACACTAATTCCAGAAAGACAAATGATTAAGGACTGACTTATGTCTAACTATAAAACAATAACATTTTTATATTTCAAATGAAATTTTGAATATGTTGCTTCATTTGGAATTCTCTCAAGTAGGAAATCAAAAACAGAAGTACTGCTGATATCTATTAAAGAAAAATGCATTAATCTATTGCTCTTGATAATAGTATTTCAATATTTCTCAAAAGCAGCAGTCTCAAATTTCTTTAAATAGTGGCTTTAATTATCAGAAAGCCAGGAAAATGTCTATGGGAATTATCAATTTGTATCCAAATTTGAGTATAAAAAGATGACAAGAATGTCCTTTTCTTAAAAAAAAAAGGGTCATGAAGTGGGTGGGACACTATCTTTTGTACTGATTGTGAGGTTGCAGTATTGGTATGGTAGAGAACTCAGTGCTAATGGAGATGGCTATCCCCCAAACTCCCCAAACTAAAATAATAGAGTTAGTTCACCAGGAGAACAGTCAGAGATTGAATGCCTACAAGCAAAGAAGGGATATCATGAACAGCAGACCATATGTACACGTGTGTTCTCTGCCATTAGGTTCTGTGAAATTTGTGAAAGTTAATTATCATAGGTGATAGTATGTGTTTCTCAAACCTTTTCCCTGTTTTTTCACTACTGCTAAGACCTAGTTCAAAACACCTATGAGGTAGCCTACTTAACTATTGTGCTTTCTTTTGTTTTACATTACTCCATCTTTTAGTTTAGTGTTTTTTTGTTTCCTGTTTTTTGTTTTGCTGATTTCCTTATTTGTGCCCTCATGGTAATATTAAAGGATCCTAAATTAGTCATCAAAATCTAGTATATCCTGCTATCATCTCAGAGACTAGGCAGTTGCCTACCTTTAAAAATAAAGTAAGGATAATTCACCTACCCAATTATTATAGGTTCCTTGGATGCTCAAGCAAATATCATGCATTGGCTTAAGCAATGGGAAGTTACTAGCTCATGGTTTTGAGACTAGGGAAACATACAAACCAAGATGTCATCAAGAAGATATTTTCTTCCAAAAGACTGGCACTCTGGGGCCGGCTGCCAGTAATTGATACATAGTCCTGGGCTCTTCTATGACACAGAAATGTACGTGCTGCCTCCCCTGCCCACTCCCTTCTTTTCTGGGTTCAGTTGACCTTCAGCTTTTGCTTCCCATGGCTTTTTTCCCTCTCTGCCTGAATATCATTTTGCTTATAATGTACTCCAGTAATTGGATTAGGACCTTCCCTGATTGAGTTGAGCCACATCTTAACTGAGGCAACATCATCAAAATGTCCTACTTACAATGGTTTCATACCCACAAGAATGGATTATATTTTAGAAAAGGTTTTTCTGGGGTACATGGCTCCAAACCACCAAACCAATCCACCATATATGTATGGTTAAGAATCAAATAAGACATATATAAAATGCTTTATAAATTCTAAAGTGTAATGGAAACTCTGATTAGAATGTAGATTTCATTAAAACTTGGATGTATTTACTGATTTTTTTTCCCCTCACATAACTTCTAGCATAATTTTATAGACTTAGAATATATATTCAAGAAATTCATGTTAAAACAAGTAGTTATGTCAGCCCGATAGTGTAGGGTTAACTTTAAGAATATAGATTTTTGTGGGCTACTGCTTCCATCCATCAAGAATTAACCCCTTTGGAAATTTACTTCTTGCTATAAACATCTAAACAACCAGAAAATGCATGTGAAAAAATAACTATCAAACATTGTGCAACAGGTTGTCCAAGACTCTGATCCCTGATAGAAATGAAATAAGCAAGAACATTCTGATTGCCCCCAGAATATTTCTTAATGGCAATGCTCAAGCTGCAGCACAAGGAGGATGAACTGAAACAGAGCTGATGGTCTCACAGAATTGAGATGACAAAGATCAAAGTTTATGGATAATGAAACAGCTTGAATCTGTGAGGCACAGTTCCAGAAAGAAGTAAGCTATGCAGAAAGATCTCAAGAAATTCATAAAGTGACCCCTTCAAGTTTTTGGCAGAATATTGATCTCCACATGAGAGGAAACACTTTGAGGGTGAGAAAAATACCCCTGGAAAGTAGTATGTGAATAATTTCCCAAGTTCACACAAGGATGAAAATTAGTCATGTTTTCATTAGTCAAAATGGAAAACACCTGTAATATGAGAAACATTGGGTGATGGCCACTGAAGGGTTACCCCATAGTGGTGGAGTAAAATTAATATGAAGATAAAAGATGCTCAGGATCTGCTATTAAAAAACAAAAGACAATGAAACAAAATCTTATAAACAAGCATCAGAAAGATTAAACTGATCTGTAGGTTACTTAACTAGATGCTGGGGGTGGAGGACAGGGTAGGTTTTACAAAGAATATACTAAAATCCAGCAACAAACGGGAAACATCACAATGTGCAACACCCAATCAAAATTACCAGGCATTCACAGAAACAATAAAATACGTGTATTGTCCAGGATAAAAATCGACTAACATTAAGAGATGTGGAAATGACAGAGATGATGGAATTATTAGATAAATAAATTGTATCATAAAACCTTAAATATAATAATGTCAGAAATATTTTAAGACAATGTAAAGAGCATGACCATGTTTAAGAGAGAAATAGAATTAAAGGAAACAAAACAAAAATCCTTAATACAAAAATTAAGTATTTACAATGAAAACTACACTGAATATAATTAACACCAAATTAGGTAATGCAGAAGTGGGTCAGTGAACTTGAAGACAAAATATAAAACTTCAGAAATGAAGCACAAAGAGAAAAATTACTGGAACTAAAATGAACAGACATGGAATAAGCTGTGGAATAATATCAAACAGACTTACATATGTGTAATTGGAGACCCAGGAAAAGAGGAGTAGAAAGAAAGGGGACAATTTAAAAACTAGATATTTTTAAAATTTCAAATTTGATTAAAATTATCATCTTTCATAACCATGAAGCTTATGAAGAAGCATAAGAATTAGCAAATCGATGAAAACATTAAGAGAAAATCTTAAAAGGAGCTCCTCCTTAACAAGAAAAAATAATATAAAGAAAAGAATAAAGATAAGATTGTTAGCAAATTATTCTTAGAAACCATGCAGGGCAGGAAGTAATGAAAAGATAGCTTTACAATGCTGAATGAAAAAATATATATTTATGTATACATATACTATCTGTCTAGAATCCTATACCCAGCAAAATAGCTTTCAAAAATAAAGATGAAGGAGACTTTCAGAACATCAAAAACTGAGAGGATTCATTGCCATCAGACCTGCACTAAATTAATGTTATAGGACTTCTTCAGGAAAAAGAAACTTGATACCAGATATAGACCTGCATCTGCACAAAGATCCAAGGTAGAGTAGAAGATCAGAAACAGTACCTGTATGAATAAGATAGCATTAAGCCTCTAAACCAAAGTAGTTATTACAATTTTTTTTTTTACCATAGCTACAACATATAGGCATTACCTATATAGTTGTAGAGGTGTATGGAACCATGGGAAAGAAAGCAGACTATGAAGGAGGATGAGAGGATTCTGAGTCCAGTTGAACATGGGGTTTGTTTTTACCCAAACAGTTGATAAATACAAGGTAAGACTTGAGAAATTCAAGGTAATCACAGATTTATGGGGATGAGATAGAGGAACTTTTATACTAGAACACCCTAACTTACAGGTAAATCATACTAAAAAATTATTGCATGTAATTGAAAAAATTTAAGGTCCCTTCCATTTCAGTCACTCAAAATCCAGCCATTAGAATGGCACTGTTTAGATCAAACCGTCAATAAATATTTCAATAATTAAATAAATGAATACTTACTCAGAAGCAATAGTGGTGAGATAATCCCATGTGAGTTGTCTGAGGTAGTTGCTGCTGGAGACACCAAGCAAACAGCAGGTCACCCACTGACCTTGGGACCCTTTTTACAAAGTAGTCATCACCCTCTACTCAGGGAAATCTTGCATTGGTTTGATACTACTTTTCAAAACTTCTGTCAATAAATGTGCACATGCACGTGCACGCACGCACACATGCACGCTCCCAATTGCTACATAAAGTTATTCTGGAATTTCAATCATGCCTTTAAATAACTGGGTGACTTTGAGAAGAGTGTATATGATTTGAAGTTGGGAGAATTAAGCATTTAACAAGGCAGTAGATGAGAAATAGCTTTGCTATGATCAAAACCTAAGAACACAAATAACCTAGAAGGTAGTGGAACAGTCATTTTACGCAGAACCTATTAAATGTTAATAGTGTGCTTAAAGAAATGAATCAGAACTAGGCAATTGTCTGGAACAGAAGTCAACAAATGATTATATTTTTAACAAATTATTCTTAAGATACTTAAAAATTGTTTTTAGAATAAAAACAAGCACCCATGGAACCACCATTGAACTTAAGCAAAATTTAATATTTTTAATACTGGCTTTGGATACCAAATCTCTGTCAACTTCTTCACCTTACCCTCTTAATGCAAATCTCTCCTTCAGTGGTGGGTCTTATCTTCAATTTAAGGTTATCACCCCATGAACATTATATAGTTATAGAGGAGCATGAATCTGTGTATCTATCTATTATTATTACTTTTCACATTTAAAATTCTGAGTATTATATACTATCTAATATATGTATCTTTCTGCAACATAATTTTTTCACTCAGCAACACTTTTTTTCAGTTTTAACCTTATTGATAAATGTAGTACTTGTTAATTTTAATTCATATATTGTATTTTATTGCAAGATTATAAAAGTGTATATATTCTACTGTTGCTGGACTTTAAAAATGTTTTAATTTATCCATTATTTCGAGTTCTGCTATGATTTTTTAAAACTTTTTTGTGGTAAAATATATATAATATCAAATAATTCATTTTAAACACTTGTAAATATACAATTCAGTGGTATTAATTTCATTCACTGTGTTGTGTAACCATCAGCACTATTTATTTTGTAAAAAATTATTTTAACATCCAAGAAGAATATCTATACTCATGAAACAATAACTGCCATTCCCACTTTTCCACAACTCCAGAAATCTTTTAATATACTTTCCATCTCTGTAAATTTGCCTATTCTAGATATTTCATGTCAGTAGAATCATAAAGTATTTGTCCTTTGTGACTGGCTTATTTCACTTTGCATAATGTTTTCAAGGTTTATCCATGTTGTACCACACATCAGGACTCCATTCCTTTTATGGCTGAATAATAGTCATATGTATGTGGCACACTTAGTTTATCCATTCATCTGTGGATGGACACTTAGGTTGTTTATACCTTTGGGCTATTGTAAATAGTGCTGCTATGAATATTATTATAAAAGTATTTGTTTTTAGTCCCAGTTTTAAATTTTTTTATGTTTCCAAATTATTTTTTTTCCTGTGTTCTTTTTTAATTTATTTTATTGTCTTTTTTAAAGATACATAGATCACAAAAAAAGTTACATTAAAAAATATGAGTGAATGCCCATTTATATCAGTACATAAAATAATCTCAAACATTCCACCCACTGAATCCCAAAAAGACATTACAATATTCCAAAAAACTTAAATCATTAAAGTAGCAATGTTAAGTACAAAATCACATCACAATCACCTATAGGAATACAGTTTGTCTTAGGGCAAAGTCTCCTCTGCCTGTAGAACTGTGAAACTTACAAAACAACTTACATGCTTCCAATATACAAATGAGACAAAGACATGGAGAAACATTTGCATTATCCCAAGGAGAATTTGGGAGGGAAACATGTGTCACTGGTCCCAACAGTTTTGAAAACCTGCACAGCATGCTCCATTAGATTTCAAAGTCTGGGAGTTATTCTTAAGATGATGGCTTCTTCTCCTTGGGACCGTTTCCAAATTATTTCTGCATAGACTGCATTCCTTACTATGTGGTCAGTGAATTCTCTGTTCCATTAGCTTGTATTCAGCTACTGTTTTGACAGATACTTCCTTGAAAATTTGTTTAAAATCAAACAGAAAACATCTTCTTCAGTCTATTCAGGTTGGCTTTGTGCTGAGGTGCTCCTTCAACACTTAACCAGGATTTTATTGAGCCTAGAGAACAGCCTGAGGTGAAAGTTTAGGGTCCTTTTGCATCTTTTCTAGGCATGCATCTTGCTTCATATGTCATGTGGATTCCTAAATTCTCCCTTATACCTGGGTGGTCTTTTCTCTGTTTACTTTTTTTCCTCTATTTTTTTAAAATGTTACATTAAAAAAATTTGAGGTCCCCATATATCCCCCCACCCCCCTCACCATACTCCTCCCACATCTTTCATCATTGTGGCATATTCATTGTATTTGTGAATATATTTTGGAGCACGGCTGCACCCCACCGATGGTTTACACTGTAGTGTTTTTGAAGCCTGAACTTCCCAAAGAAACTCCCCAGGTTTTGCACTTAGGCTTTAGGCAGTCTATTGTACCGCTCAACTGTAACCTTTTGGTCAAGGTGACTGAGATTTGATCTTTACCATTACAGTGCTTTCAAACTTTCCACTTTTCCACCCTGAGTGAGTTCTAAGATAATTGAAACAGAGATGAGTGCCTTGTGTTGGTACTTCAGGTAGCCACCAGACAGGTTAGAGCATACATACATGAATTAATTGCCAACAAGGTCTGCTCTGCTGTCTCTGAAACCAGAGACCAAGGCCACTTAGTGGGAATGTATACTGTTGTCTTTAAAACCGCTACCAAACCAAGAAGGAATTGGGACAAGGGCAAGTAGAGGCATCACCAAGCTTTCCTACAATTTTAAGTTGCCTTTTCTTGATTTAGTGGTCACTTCATTGCCGTAACATTTGCTTATTTCTAAGAGTTCTGAAAAGTTGAGCCTGAAAATTTCTTCTTGTTTTTCAATGCTTCTGTGTAGGGACAGGGACTTGAAGTTGCCTTTTCCATCATCTTGCTGACACTATGATCATTATTAAATCTGATTTCTTGTCCAAGAGTTTCCCCAGGGTACATTCTAGGGATAGAGTTGATAGGTTTTAAGATATACACATGTATCTAATTTTACTAGACATCGTGAGATGGCAGCTAATGTCATTGCCCCATTTCCTTAAAGGAGTGTATAAATTACTCCTTCTATAAACCATACTAAAATTAACATTTTAATACTTCTCGATTTTAAAAATCTGAAATATCTTATTACTTAAATTTGCCTTTTGCAGATACCTATAAGAATAAATGTGCCTCATGCTTAATGGCCATTTGAGTTTCCTCCTTTTCGAATTGTAACTTTATTTCATTTTCCCTCTTTTCATAGGATGTTTCTTTTATACGTATTGTTTGCAGGAGTTCACCTATATCTGTTTACAAATTTTGTAAACAGATTTACAAATCTGTTTACAAATCCTCTATGAGTCAGACTGAGTAAATAGCAATTGGCAGTCTGCTTTTTAATTTTTTATGGTATTTTTAGAATTCAGAATATTTTAATGCAGTTAGATTGATTATTTTCCACATTACAGGTTATATTTTTGATCAGATTAATAAAATCCTTCTGTATCCCAGTTGTAAATTTTATCATACATTTTTCTTAATATTTTAAATTCTTTAGGCATTTAGTCTTTAATACACCTAATATATGGATGGATGGCAAGAGATGTTTCTGTTTATACTTTCTTTTTTAAAAATTTCTTAAAGAGATACTTAGATTACATAAATGCTACATTAAAAATGTAAGGGATTTCCATATGCTTCACTCCCTACCCCTCCCACAATTTCCCAAATTAACAACATCCTTCATTAGTGTGGTACATTTGTTACAATTGATGAACACATTTTGGAACATTGTTACTAAGTGTGGATTATAGTTTACATTATAGTTTAAACTGTCTCCTGCACAATTTTGTAAGTTATGACAAGATACATTATGGCCTGTATCTGTCACTGCAACATCATTCAGGGCAAATCCAATGTCCCCAAAATTACTCCATGTTACAACTATTTTTTCCTCTATCTCTCCTCAGAACCTCCAGAGGCCTCTGCCTTCACATCATTGATAAAAGTTTTCCCATCGCTAGAATCACAATGAGTGTATAGTAGAATAACAGTAAGTCTACTCTAGTCAGTCATTCATTCCCCAATCCTGAGGATTCTGAGATGGCGATGCCCACTCCATCTCTAATTGACAGGGGACTTAGATCCCATGGGACAGATGGATGAACTATTTTGCCTGTAGTTGTAGACCTTCTCTGTTCCTTGGAATGGTAGGTGTCCATCATCATTTCCTTGTTCATTGTCCTGAGTGAGTCCAATGAACTGGAGAGTAGGCATTGCAACTCCGTTGAGGTTTAAGGCTCAACTGGCACATAGAAAGTCCAAAGATTTAAGTCTCTTGGACATAAACCTATCAACTCTAGTACTAACTATAGGTTCAAATAGAAAGGGCAGAAGAGCCATGTGTAGGGAAACCTCAACTGAATTAAACTCTGTCGCATTGGGAGCATAAATTCCAAAGTAGGGCCTGCTGGCAGAGTGCCAAATTCTTGAGCTGTCAGCCTTGCCTATAGTTTCTGGATATCTTCAGAGCCCTGAGAATCCCCATTATTTGAGGCATTATTTATTGTGGCAGTCAAAGAGATCCTCTTAAGGTGTGCATAAGCGTAACTTCTAGGATGACCTCCCAACTCACTTTGAAGTCGCTATGCCACATAAACTCATTTATCTTTACCCTGTTCCCCTTTTGGTTAAGGTCTTTTTTCCAGTTGCATTGCTAGTTGGTGCTTGGTAGTAATCCCTCAATGCCAGGAAAGCTCATCCCTGGGAGTCATGTCCCACACTAGGGGGAAGGTAATGTATTTATATGCTGGGTTCGACTTAGAGAAAGGCCTCATTTGAGCAATAAGGAGAAACCCAGGAGGCAACTCTAAGGCACCCTATAGTACTAGGCCAAGTTTCAATTTCAAAAGAAAAGGTTCATAAGTACAGTCATCAATATTAAGGGCCCATCAATGGTCTATCCTCCTTCACTAGTCACTGTCCCTGTACTTGGAGGATTCTTGCTGTTCCATTAGAGATTTTTTTTGATAAGCAATTTTGCCCCAACTTTTTGTTTGTATAGACCAGGTCTACCTCCCTTTTAACATTTCCTCATGTGTACATTATTTCTGGGATCTCTACTCTGTACCACGGATCCATTTATCCATCCTTCTGCCAGCAACTCACCATTTTAATTAATCAAATTTTATAAATCTTGCTGTTTATTTTGGCAAGTACCCCACTTTTTCCAACTTCAAAAGAGATTAATTTATTTAAAGCCTCTCTCTTGCACTTGCATATAAACATTATGATCTAACTGCCAAATTCTGTAAGAAAAATCCGGTTGGGTTTACACTGATATTTTGTTACATTGGTAAAGCAGTTGATTTAAAAAGAAACCTTTGCCCTATTGATTTTATACATGAGTATGATACCTTTCTCCATGTACTTAGTTCTTATTCTATATGTCACTAAAGTTTCACAATTTTCTCTATAAAATATTTTGGTAATATTTTCTTGGATTCACCCCAGTTATTTTAAAATTTTATATTGCAAACAGTTTTTAAATTATATTTTCTAATTTTTGTAACTAGTATATAAGTATTATTGTTTTTTGTATATTTCATTTATATAGCAATTATTCAAAAATCTGAAATTTAAAAAGCTCTGAAAACTAACAATTTTTAAAGCAAATTTGGCACCAGTTCTTATTTCAAGACCAAATCTTATCTGAACAGATGTGAATCTATTTGCAGTCTTTATCTTAATTTATGTGAATATTCATAAGTTTCACTGAAAAGCTTTAATATATTTGATTTTGAGATAATGCTCCTGATCTGCTGGGACTGTTACATAATATAGGTTTATGCACCCTGTTACTTTTCTAAAACTCAAAATTGCTGAATTCTGAAAAACATATGGACCTGAATGCTTCCATTAAATGATTGCTTAGGGAAAATTATTGTTTTTTTCTAGTAGATCACCTTGGATTTTGTTTAGGAATCAAATTGCTAATGATGAATATTAATTCTGCTATCTTTTCTCCAATATTATCTCTATTACTTTGTTTTTCTTGTCTAACTGCTCCAACTATGCTATAAGCCATGGGTGCACAATAAAGCAATGTTATTAGGAATTTCTATAATTTTTATTTTTACTTTAGGGGCATTAAACTAATATTTCACCATTAAATACATTTATTAGGGCTTTTTAAAATATATTTTTATTTATTTTTAAAAGGTATGTAGATCACACAAAATATTACGTTAAAATATAGGAGGTTTTTAATGATAATCTTTTTTGACTTACAGAAGTTGCACTCTATTACTTTTTTCAGAGTATGCTTCATAAATGAATATAGAAGTTTAGCAAATGATTTTTGCATCTATTGATATGCTCATAATATTTTTCTCCTTTAAGTTCTTAATATGTTGTTCTACAATTATTGATTACAATAATTGATACAATAATTGATTTGTAATGTGAAACTGTTCTTAAATTTAAGAGACCAACCCAACATAATTAGTATGTATTATTTATTTTGTATATTTTTAGAGTCATTTTGTTAGCATTAACTTAAATTTTTCTTCATCTACTCCTCCACACTGGTTTGCTATAAATATTATGAAATTCTCATCAAATGAAGGAGGTCAATCTCTCTTTTTGTATTTTCAGGAAGAGTTTGTGTAAGTTATGGAGTAGGAAGAAGAATTAATTTTAAAAAATGATCTTGGCAGAATTGGATGTTTTTTCCCCTCTCTCTTATTTGGTAGATTTTTAATTATAATTCAACGGTTTTATCTTTGAGAATGACTGATTGAGTGATCCATTGATTTCTTTTAAAAAAAAGTCAAATTTGCTAGTTACGTATTTCTGGAATACTATCAGTTTAATCTATGTTTTTCAATTCCTTGTTATAAAGTTGTTTGTGGTATTCTTTCATCATCTTATTAGTCTAAATTTTATCTGTAGAGACATTCCTTTTTATTTCTAACATTCTTATTTGTATTTTCAATCTTTTTTCCTGAACACTCTTGCAAATGGATTAATTACTATAATGGTCTTTTCTTAAAACAAGCCTTTTTATGCTATCCTTATTGTATCTTTCTTTACTTGTTACTATTTGATTCATTAATTTCTGTTCTTATTTATTTCTGAATATTTTCTTTGGAATTAAAATCTTTAAAGTTTGTGTTCAAACTTTTTATAGTTTCACTAATTTGTGACTTTTTAAAAAATTTCCACTTGGTATCAGGTTTATCAAAATTTCACTTCATTTTTTCAAAATGTATGTATATAGTTAGGCTATGTTATTAGATACATTCAAGTTTAGAACTTGTTTATTCCTGGTAAATATTACATTTTATTTGTATACAAAAATTTTACTATCTTATCTATTTTGGGTGATATAAATGTAGCCACCCCAACTTTTGTCTGATATAATAGCTTTGTGATGCTATTATTTATTTATTTATTACTTATGTATTTATTTATTATTTCTCTCCCCTTCCTCCCCCACCCCTGTTGTCTGTTCTCTGTGTCTATTTGCTGCATCTTCTTTGTCCACTTCTGTTGTTGTCAGCGGCACAGGAATCTGTGTTTCTTTTTTCTGCGTCATCTTGTTGTGTCAGCTCTCTGTGTGAGGCGCCATTCCTGGGCAGCCTGCACTTTCTTTTGCACTGGGCAGCTTTCCTTACGGGGTGCACTCCTTGTACCCCACGCAGGGACACCCCTGCGTGGCAGGGCACTCCTTGCATGCATCAGCACTGCATGTGGGCCAGCTGCACACAGGTCAAGGAGGCCCGGGATTTGAACTGCGGACCTCCCATGTGGTAGATGGACGCCCTAACCACTGGGCCAAGCCCACCGCCCTCATGGATCTTATTACTAGCTCTACGGTTCTGCTTTTTCCAGAATGTCATGTAATTGGAATCATAAAATATGTAGCCTTTTCAAACTAACTTCTTTCACTCAGCAATTTGTACTTAAGGTTCACTTATGCCTTTTGTGATTTGTTAGCTCATTTCTGAAGAATATCACATTGTATGTATGTACTATAGCTGATTTAACCATTCATCTATTGAAGAACACTTTTAACCCTTCCAAGTTTTGGTGATTATTTTTTAAAAAGCTGCTGTAAATAGTCACATGCAGGTATTTTGTGAAGGTATTTTTTATATTAAATCACACATTTATAATTTTCTCTGTTAACTACTATTCCTAATATCTCATTCTTTCATTTGTGATTAATTTCCTTATATTGAATTTCATTCTTTATTATAAAAGTCATTTCAATAATGGCCTCCTAATTACAATTCCTTAGTCTATCTTTTTGTTTCATACCTTCATTTCACATTCATTTTAAATGACAGTTTGGTAGGATAGAATTCAGAGTTGAAATTTATATTCTTGAAGAGATTATTTGGACTTTTTTTACTTTGTGCTGTTGCTAATGGAATAGTCTATCAGTCTAATTGCTCTATATTTATATTATTCTGTTTTTTTTTTCTTTGTAATTTTCCAAATCAACTCTTTTTATTTGGTGTTTTAAACTTTGACCAAAATACTTTTAAATAGAAATCAGTTGCATTTATCTTGCTTTGGACTCCTTTTGGGATCCATACAGGATTCATATTCTTTAGCAGTTCTGTAGAAACTGGGCTATCATTATTTTAAATAAAGCCTATTATAAATTCTAAGCCACTTTATAGATGAGGAATCTCAGCTTGTATAAGTCACTAAGCTAGAAAGTACAGGAGTCATGTCTGGAATCCATGTCTCTCTGGATAACACAATGCTACATAACATCTGGAATATACATACTTTGTGAAAAACAAAACACTATTATTTGGAGAATTCAAATTCTACTGACATAAATCACTACAATAAATCTTAATTTTTGTCTTTCTTCTGCTTATACAATTATAAGCTTTCTACATGACTGAACATTCTTCTGATCAAATATTGCAAAAGATAGAATTGCATAGGCATTTTTATATAAAAATATGCTAGATATGTTTTGAATCACAGATACATGAATATCAAATATCTACTATATTTCTTTACTTAGTAACATAACTATGTATTTCATTTTGATAATTAATATTACAAATCTATTTCCTTTAAACTGAAATCATGTTTCCTACTTTTCCCCTCAATTTTTAGAATTAATTTTTTGAAAATAAAGAAGTTGGAAAAATCTCCACAAGGGTATAAAGGACACTTCTTAAAGAAGTTTTAACTACATCACATAGTTTAATCAAATATCACATAGGTAGGTCACTATCTGGGTTTCAGAAATATCAGTTCCTCTGGTTGTTGAATTGCAAGGCTAAAAGTTGTGAGAATTCCTAGGCATCTTAGTTTCTCCAATTGCAAAATAAAATGTTTCAATATGCAAAGTACAGTGCTTTTCCAAATGCATTTTAAAACTGCACAACTTTGCACATGGGTGGAAAGAAACTTGTTAAGACTGTTATCAGATAACTATTTACCTGACTTTTATTTGCTTGGGGGAAATGAAAGAGTAAATAAAATTTTTATTAAGTGTGGCACTTAGGCTTTTTTTATGGGCAGAACTCTACTTTTATGGAATCTATATTTAGTGGCTGATGCATTTGTCAGTCTCTGTCCAACATTTGCCCATTTTACATTTAAGGAATCATGAAGAGATGTATGAAAGTTAATGAAAATGTTTAAGACCACACAGCATGCTACAAAATCTGAAACAACATTCTCAAATTCCTAGGAATTCTTTTTACCCTGAACCTTCTGTCTTTCCATTTCCATTTAATGTGGTAAATATATGCAAATATGTTTGTGTTGATGTAGGATAAATTATATATCTAACATATTTAACATATATCTAACCTACTTATATACCTTCAATTAATTTAGTTTTGTAAATAACAAGAAGAAAAACTACAATAATATTAGTCTATCTCTGGTTCAACCATTCTGTAATAGAAGATATACTGTGCAAATTAATAAATTTAAGCATGCATTATGTAAATGTATCATTTGTATATTTAATAATTTATATGAATCTATCGCTATCATCTATCTACCTTGATCGACCTGTATCTATCATCTATCTATCTATCTATCTATCTATCTATCTATCTATCTATCTTCCTTATCATCATATTCAACATCTATTTATCTACATATTCTGTAAAGGCCATGTACATATAATTACCATAGTTTCCTTGGTGGAATCATGGCTTGCAAATGTTTCATTTAGTGTATCATTTAGTTAGTTAGCTACCCCCCAGGATTAACATTTGAAATAAAATTTGCCTTTTTTTAATAGAGATATAATTGAGATCAAGTTCTTTGATAGGACTCTTGACTGAAAAGACTTTGTAACAGAAACTTCTTATTAGAATCAAATTATGTTAAACTGTGAAATGTTAGAAAGCACTTCATCACAATGTACAGTGATTTTCCCCTTGGCATAAATGCAAACTGGTACTTGCATTACCTTGAGCCTTTTGTAATGGATGCCCAGAGGAACTGTAATATGGAACAAGCAATACTGAAAAGTATTCTTAGTTCTTTAAAGATCAGGTACCAGGTTCCTTAAGAAGCATTCTGACAAAATATAGTCTATGACCTGGATAATCAGTCAAGCTCACATACAAACCATAAAGAAGAGAGTTGAGCTGCTGGAGAGAGTGGCTCCTTATGAACATTCCTACTTTTCTTACAATTAAAAAGTGTCCCAAGGACACTTGGGAGTGTAAACAAGAGCACTGTCCCTCTAAATCCTAAGAGATCCTCTCTTGCAATGCAAAAGATGTTAAGGTTTGATAAAAGCAAAGCAAACAAGCACACTCAAGACTGCTGCTGCTACACCATGTTGTTTCAATATTTTGCTAGTCAGGATTTTGTAAACTCATTCACTTCACCTTTTGGTCTACATCCAAACAAGCTATCAAAAAAGCATAAACAATTGGATTCTTTTATCTGATAGATATAATTAGAAATGAAGTGGGCTTTTAAAAACCCAATTTCAAATTTTGACAGGCAGGGTTTATGTATGCTCTAGGAACATGCATATTTAAGATTTGATTTCTTCTCAGTCTATTAATGAAATTTAATTTTCACTTCTTTTTTTCTGAAGGCAAAATGACAGGTACATAGATACAAAAAGTTTAATTGAACTGAATCACATATATCTGTAGATATAATAAGAAACATGCAACTTGGCAGTAACTACATCTAGGGAGGAAATAGGGAAATGGAATTTGAAAGAGTGCTCAGATATTATGCAGTATGAGGATTAATTTTTTGCAAGAAAACAAGAGCCATGTATTACTGTGCAATTATTAATGGAAGCAATATAAAATAGAAAAATAAGTATATCACAGTGTAATCTCTTTCATAGAAAGGTGCAAATTTGCTGCAATACCAACCCTGTCGATTTATATCATAAAGGTGCTTTAAAAACATTGTCATAAGGGTTACATTTCTCAATAGAATATTATTGTTGCAACATTTAATCACTGATGAGGCTCTTATCCTCTAAAGCAGGTACCATGTATATGTTCTTGGAATTTAGCAAGAATAGTACTTGAGATATTTATTGTTGACCTACTAAATCATTTATGCATTCATTTAGATATTTACTGAGTGTCAATTCATAGCTATAAGGGAATGGATGCAAATAATTAGCACCGTTTTTAAAATGAGCATAAAAATATTAACTCAGCTGGAAATTTCTGGAATAGCCTTGAGACATCATCATTCCGAGGTCTATAATATGATGGGATGAAACTTATAAAATACTGGGATAAATAGCATTACATGTAATATTGGAAAAAAAAAGCTTTGAAGACTAAAATAAGGACACCTGAGGCAAACTAAGATAACTAATGTGAATAAAGATTATGTAACCACAAAAATAAATGAGATTAATTTATTGACTGTCAAAATCCATTTGCCAAGTCTCTAACAATGGACTAAGCATTTTGTTATGTTCTAGGGATTCTTTAAGAATAGGGCAGAGATCATTGCATTTGGGAAACTTAAAATTTCTGTTACAAAATGCATTGAAATGAATATTAGAGCTACTATTTTAGATGCAGGCACAGCGTATAGTAGACACACAAGGATGGAAATGTTTCATTTTACATGGAAGGATCAGTGAAGGTTTCTTGACAGAGGGAACACTCAGGTTGTACCTTCACAGGTAACTATGAGTTTGCCAGGTAGAACTTCGTGGCTGGGCAGTGATGGGTTGATGTCCCTGGATGAATCAGGAGCACCATAAGGAGGGATGGAAGAAAGGGCAAAAGAAGGGTTAAGTGTTAAAGAAGGCCCCTCTATGGAGCAAGCAGAGTATGAGGCATCTGTTATAATAACATTTCATATCTTGAGTTTAAAGCAATGAAATCATTTTTACTTGCAGGCTTATAAAATCAACTGTCTTGTATTCAAGCTCTCGTTAATATCTATTTTGAATTGAAATTGTTTTCTCTGTCTCCAGTCAAGAAGCAATGAGAAATATATGAGTTTACAATTAAAAGTCATCCTGAAAGACATTACAATGACAGGTACAGACCTATACATATATATATATATGTGTGTGTGTGTGTGTGTGTGTGTGTGTATACACACACACATATAGCCATAACCTATAGAATTGAGTGGGAGAGAGTGTAAACTACAGTGTAACCTATAATCCATGCTTAGTGGCAATGCTCCAAAATGTTTTTATCAATTGCAATGAATGTACCCCACTACTGATGGATGTTGTTAATGTGGGAGGTGTGGGGAGCAGGACATATGGGAATTTCCTATATATTCTCTGTAACATTTATGTAATCTAAGTATTTTTTTTTTAAATATATGAAAAGAATAATCAAAGTCAACCAAGTTACTTCTCAGTGACAATGTGTTTAACACAAGTGGTTAAACAAACCACTTGTCAGAAAAAATAAACCAATAAAACTTAATTTTCACCTATCCTTTACAAATCATTCTCAGATTCTTGAATTGCTACATAGTACAGCAAAAATATGTAGAATGATTTTCATATCTGGCATATTTAAAGATTTTTAAAACTAAATTAAAGGGTAGCAGATATGGCTCAAGTGGTTGAGCACCCACCTCCCGCATGGGAGGTCAAGGTTTGGTTACTAGTACATCCTGAAAAAACAACAAACAAACAAAAACTACAAGCAAAACAAATGAAAAAACCAACTCAGGAAAGCTGATGTGGCTCAAAGGTTGAGCGTTGTCTTCCCCTATGCAAGACCCTGATTCAACCCCCAGCCCCCAGTACCTAAAAAATAAAAACATAAAAAACAAAACAAAAAACCCTAAATTAAAACTGCCTGAGCATAAACTAAAACAATGCAGTTTTATTCCACTCTTTTCTAGAGTTTTAATTGAGGTTAATTGGTTTAGAGCATATATTATCTATTTCTAAAAAACAAACCACTCATGACTTTGTAGTTTAACACAACAATCATGAAATTATCCAGAAAATAGCCTGAGATGAAGCATTATGGAATCATGAATACAGAAATTACAAAGGCTCTTAAGGATGAAATTTGGAAGCCATCATAGCAGCATATTTGATTCATTTGAATAGCCAAAGACAGAGGGACAAAATAAATTGGAAGGGGGAAAGTATTCCATCTTTGATGCTAAGAGTAGTTAGCTTCATTGTGAAATGCATATGGGATGGGAGATATTGTCATGACCATCTTTTAAAATATTCTACCACTGTTTGTTAGTGGAATTAGGTAAAAAATGTAAATTTGATTAGAATGAAATGAGGTATGGAAGGCATTCTCCAGTTTTCTGTAGACCCCATCAGACCCTGTTGTCTTATACCATAATACCACCACTATGTGTCCTCAAAAGGGGCAGATGGCTGGAACTATCTTGCTTACATTTGCAGACAGTCTCTGTTGCTTTGGATGGGTGCTGTCCATCAACATCTTATTAGTTGTCCTGGATGAGTCCATTGAAATGGAGAATTGTTTTGCAACTCTGTTGAAATTCCTGACTCAACTGGCACATGGATGCATCAAAGGTTTAAGTCTCTGGAACATATAAATATATCATGTATAGTGCTAATTATTAAGTACAAGTAAAAGGGTCAGAAGAGCCAGGTATAGAGAACCGTAAATGAGTCTAACTCTATTACCATGGGGTGCATAAATTCCAAAGTAAGGTCCACTGACAGGGTGTCAAATTCCTGAGTTGTCTGCCTTTCTTATAGTTTCTGAATGTATCTAGAAGCCTCAGGAGCCCCTCTATTTGAGCATTGTTTTCTGTGGCATTCCATGAGCTCCTGTAGAGACTGGCATAAGCGTAACCTCTGGAATGACCTCCCAACTCACCTTGAAATTTCTTAGTTATAAAAATTCATTTGTATTTGCCATTTTCCCCTTTTGGTCAAGGACATTTTCCAGATTCATTGTTATTTGGCACTTGGTAATAATCCTGTTCCAGGGAAGATCATCTCTGGGTGTCATGCCTGGGTGGGGGTTGGGGAGCGAGGGTAAGGTAGTGCATGTATGTGCTGAGTGTGGCTTGGAGAGAGACCACATTTGAACAACAAGGAGGCTTTCATGAAGTAACTCTTAGGCAGTATATAATGCTAGGCTATGTTTCTATTTTATAAGAAAAGGTTCATAAGTACGATCATCAATATCAAGGTCCTGGTGTAATGGTTGCCTTCCTGTACTAGGTGCTATCCTTGCACATGGAGGAGTCTTGCCACCCTTTTAGAGTGTAGTAGAACTCCCCAGCGTGGGAACTCAATATTCTTTTGGTTATTGAATGGACCTCTACCCATAAAGACAATGCCCCATGAACACTTGAACATATACATATGCCTTAGAGAGGCATGCCTCAGGTGAACCCCTTCCCATGCATACATCATCACTGACATCCTGTACCAGTGATCTTCCCCTGCCACTGTTGTGACCCTTCTGTGATCCAAAACTCTCCAAAAATGAAGCCAATAAAATAACCAAATAAAATTAATAAGAAAATGAATAACTTCAAAAATAACCAATAAAATACAAAAAAGGTAAAAATTTGAAATAATTGTTTAAAAAAAATTTAGACAGTGTGTCTTTTACCACTGTAAGATCTGTTGTCCTGCATATACAGTGACATTTTTCCATATATTCTCCCAGTGTCTTATCTTTCACATTTTCTCTTCAAAGTAGCTTTGGGAAACAGAAAAGTCACCTAGAGAATATAGAAGATTTGCATATACAATGCCCTCCCCTTTTTCCTCTCTACCCTATAATAATATTTTACATGTAGAAGGTACATTTGTTACAATTGATGTACAAATATTGAGCATTGCTACTAACCATGGTCAATGATTTACATTATGGTTTACATTTTGGATAGTACACATTTTTAGGTTTTGATGAAACTTGAAGTGACCTGTATCCATTACTACAAAATTGTACTAAACAATTCTAATGCCCTAAAAATGATGCATTTTTTATCTATTGTATTCTTCCCTTCCCCTCCCCTCGGAGCCTGTGGTAACCACTAAGTTTCAATTTTTGAAGAATAAGATTCATAGTTACTTCCAATAATATTACAATTTTGACATATTCGTCAGTTTTCTTTCATCAGTTCTGCCAATATTATAGAGGGATTCTTGTCCCTCTAATTGAGAACATAGCAGGACACTCCAGAATGGGAATTTAATATTTTCTTGGTTTTTGTGTGGGTCTCCACCCACTGGTGTAACACATTACGACAAGATGAACATTTCCATATTCCATAGAAGATTGCCCCAAATGCACCCTGCCCCACATAGCCTCCTGCATACAACACCATACACCCTCCCCACCATATTTGCCAAAAAAATTCCCAACATTGTAGTTTTAACCACAGACCCGCAAATCCCCTGAGTTTACCTGCTCCTTCCCCCGACCCTCCCCCAACTTCCATGTATAGTCCAATCCAACTCCACCCACCCCAGTCCCCCTCACACACCAGCACCACTGAACCAAATCACATCACTGCAACACTGTCGTTCATCCACTTCACAACTACTCCCTTCCACCTTAACGTAGATTTTGCCCATATGGGCATCAGCTCACCCCTCTCTACTCCTTTGCTGTTTGTCCTAATTTGGAGACTCCTAATTCACACATTAGAATTCGGGAAGATGGAAATGGCATGAACTTTTTATTTCAAAGGATCTACTGAAAATTATGTCCTTTCATCAATTGAAGCCTGATTAATAGGTATTTAGATATTTAGGCCTAAGAAAAATTAGGCAATAAATTGACTACTTCCCCCAAATGAAATTTGTCAAGTTAACATATCTTTCAAAACATGGATGACCATAGAAATCTGGTGGAAGAACAAAGTTAAATATGACAGCAAAGGATGGAGCAGTGAAGGTCATGATCTAGCAAAGTATTGAGTTTCTAAAAGTTTCATCTGGCATCTGGAGCAGCAAGTGAGAGAGTGAGGTGAGAAAGAGGGATGTGTTGATATGTATCATCCCATTATCTTCAAGCTGCATAGGTGGGCCATGGTGCTCACGGGAAATTTACCTAGATAAACTATTGATCTTGAAGTATGTATTTGTCTCACTTCGTGTTTTTCTATTGGATTCAATATCATCCCATTATGTCTGTTTGTAGGATGAGTTAAATTAAGCTTGAAATTCTATGAGAGAAATCTGGCTCAGGAGCATTTTGTAAATATTATGACAATAAATCTGCGGCAAAATCACTGCAACCGTGTTTTCAAAGAATGATATTTAAATGCTAGAGAGAGTAGGTAACTGGCTCAGTGAAGATGATGACTTTAAACTTAGCATATAAATGTTGTTATATAAATGTGCAGCATTCAGACTGTTAATGTGTTGAGAGTTCTATCAAATAAGCTGTTTAACAATTTCATGACCCTGATTTTTATCAAATTCTGGAGAGGTATAAATTTGTAATTAAAAGGACATAATTTCTGAGACTCATATGGCATAGGATGATGTGGTTTAAATATAATCTGTTGGTTTCCAACAACATTGTTTTGTAAACATTTCCAGAACAAAGGCTTTAAATACAACCTCTATTATAAATATCAATTTATGAAAGGATAGGGATGAATTGAAATTTTGTATTTCAGTACTATTTATCTCCTGGCTTCATATTATTAATTATGTGAAGAAAATCTATTATAGACTCAGTGATCCAGCATTCTACAATTTTGAAATCAGTTCATTAGGTAATATGACCCAGTAAAACCATCACCTAAAATAGTGGTTATGGGTTTCACTGAATCATAGAAATTAAAATGTGAAAATTAATATTTGATTAATATTTGTCATTTTTAATATTGCTTTCAATCTAAGAACTCTATAATGTCCCTGGCTCTTGATTTATATTTCTTTTTCACCCAGTTATAATCCTATTCCTTGCCCTTCAAACATCAAAACAAAACAAAATAAAAAATTCGTTTCTTGCCAACCACTTTTGTATAAACGAAATCCAAACATATTAACATGAAAACACACCCAGTGTTTTGTTCCTGATCCATCTCGGTTTTTGCTGTCCCCATATTAGACTTCCTGGGATATAACCAGAATAGTCTTCCAGAGCCCCATACTCAAATGAGTCTCACACTTAAAGTTCAGTGCTCTAAAGTTGCTGTCTTTAAATTCTTACTAATTTAATTCCTGAATTTGTGTTTTATAGGTAAAGTCTTATGGGACAATGGAACATGGGTAGGCTCATACATTGCCCCACTTCTGTTGCCCCTCTGCCTCCCTGAATAGGTTCTCAGCTGTCCCCTGCCTACACACACCTCATGACATCTACTAGGGATAATGACTGAATTACGAAAGTGATGCAAGTTTCACATTCTGCTGCTATTGTCTTTGGTCTGGCAGGACTTTACATATTGATAGAGGGAGTGTAGAGAAATATTAGGGGTCTAAAACACTCTTCATAGTATATCAGCAGGACAAGGCATATGTCCTCATCTGGGCTGGCAGCACCATTGAGTATTTGGCAGGTAACAATTCTATGGGGACCTCATACCCATCC
Source organism: Dasypus novemcinctus (assembly GCF_030445035.2). Lineage (NCBI taxonomy): Eukaryota > Metazoa > Chordata > Mammalia > Cingulata > Dasypodidae > Dasypus > Dasypus novemcinctus. The sequence goes on from NC_080675.1 coordinate 22,999,262, forward strand.
CTGATGCACCTTGGGGAATTGGAGGCCCAGTGGGAAGAGAGAGGAAACTGATTCCTTGAAAATGATTTAGGTGGCCCTAGTAATCTTACATACTCTTCTTATCCTTCAGCTATACTGAAGTATTTTGGGTTCTTTAAATATGCTATCTTGGCATATTGGCAGTATTTTTATACCTGTAATAGTTTTGCCTATTTGAGCACCTGGAAAAATCCTATTCATTCTTCAAAACATGGTACAATTATAAAAATCTGCAACCCACACCTTTATTCTCCTCCATGTTGCTCCAACATATGTCTACTCTGGCATTTAGCACATTGATTTATAAATGTATGTGATTTCCCTTATACTGAAGGTAAGGGCCTCTTTTATTGTAATCTGATAATGTAACATATACCAGGCACTTAAAAATATTTGTTGAAAATATTTATTCTGAAGTACAATAATATATTATTTGTGATATTCCAAAATAACTGCATACCTGGAAGCATATTCCTGAGTGAGAGAACATTTTGGACACTGGCTAACCCAGAAGAGAAGGGAACCAGAGAGTGATCCAGTTGGTTGTCAGACAACCAGTCAGCAACCTGGGGAAAGGGGAGTTGTGGGAAAAAGGAACCTTACAACAGGGAAATTAGACTGAGGCTTTTTTCAGATTTTAAAAATTTTTTATTTTATTTTATTTTATTTTTTTACTCTTATTCTTTTTTTAAAAAATACATCTGCGGGAAACGGACTTTGGCCCAGTGGTTAGGGCGTCCGTCTACCACATGGGAGGTCCGTGGTTCAAACCCCGGGCCTCCTTGACCCGTGTGGAGCTGGCCATGCGCAGTGCTGATTGCGCGCAAGGAGTGCCGTGCCACGCAAGGGTGTCCCCCGCGTGAGAGCCCCACGGGCGCACTCCTTGCACCCGTGAGGAAAGCCGCCCAGCGTGAAAAGAAAGTGCAGCCTGCCCAGGAATGGCTCCACCCACACTTCCCGTGCCGCTGACGACAACAGAAGCGGACAAAGAAACAAGACGCAGCAAATAGACACCGAGAACAGACAACCAGGGGAAGGGGTAATTAAATAAATAAATAAAAAAATCTTTAAAAAAAAAAAAAATAAATAAATAAAAAATACATCTGGGTACCTTACTTGTGGGGATTAGCCATGGGATGATTGATTGGTGGGCACTGGCAGCCTGAGAAGGTTGCTAGCAGCCTCAGAGAGAACTCCCTACTTTTTCTATTTGTTTTTCCTTTCTTTCTGTTACCTTTGTTTCTTTATATATATGTATACATATTTTTTCTCCATATTTTCTTTGTATCTTTTCTTTCTTTCATTTTTTTCTCTTCTTTGAATTTTGTTCTACTTTCTCTAGCTTGGTTTTCATTTTCTATCTTCCCTTCTCATTTTTCCCATTTCTTTTTTTTTCTTCCACATATTTTATTCTTACTCATTTTTAAAAATTTTCAATCTTATTAATTACTTATTTCTTGGCTTTTTTATGGTCCCTTTTCTATCCTTTTATTTTTCATTCTTTTCCTCTTCTTCTTTCCTTCCTTTTGAAAGGACTTAACATTTTTTTCCATTGAACATAGGCAATTACAAGGATAAAGAATAAGTGGAAACAAGTGTCAAAGAGGACCCCTAATACAAAACAAAATGAAATTAAAAACCTAGATTGGAAACAGAAGGTAAGAAATTGAATAAGCCCATTAAGAAAAACAGATGCCTAGTCATGAGCAAAAAGTTACAAGCCATGCTAAGAAACAGGAAAACATAGCCCAGTCTAAGGAATGAACTAAAAAACAAGAGGAGATGAAGATCATGGAACAACTAATCAAGGATACCCAAATAACTATCATGAATCAACTAAATGAAGTTAAGGAAAAGATATGAGATATTAAGAAAACACTAGGGGAACCAACAGAAGAAATTGTAAGCATACATAAAAAATAACAGATCTCATGGTGATGAAAGGCACAATACAAGAAATTAAAAATATGTTGGAAACAGAAGAGCAGATATGAACAAGCTGAGGAAAGAATTTGTGACATTGAAAATAGAACATTTGAAATTGCATAGATAGTAGAACAGATAGATTTTAAAAATAGAAAAAAATCAATAGGGACTCAGGGAAATGAAAAACAGCATAAAACACACAAACATATGAATCTAAGGCATCTCAGAGGGAAAAGAGAAGGGAAAGGGAGCAGAAGGAATGTTGGAGAAAATAATGACTGAAAATTTCCAAACAATTATGAGAAACATGAATGTACATGTCCAAAAAGCACAGCACATTCCAAACCATATAAATCATAATGGGCCTATCCCGAGACATATACTTATCAGATTGTCAAATGCTCAAGACAAAGAGATAATTCTGAAAGCAGCAAGAAAAAATAGATCCATCACATATAAGGGAAGCTCAATAAGATTAAATGCTGATTTTTTATCTGAAACCATGGAAGCAAGAAGGCACTGGCATGACATAGTTAAGGGGCTAAAAGCAAAACGAAACTGCCAAACATTAATTCTCTATCCTGCAAAGATAGCATTCAAATATGAGGAAGAGTTCAAAATATTTACAAATAAACAGAAATTGAAAGAGCCTCTCAACTAGAGTCCTGCCCTTTAAGAAATACTAAAGGGAGTTCTTCAGGTTCAAAGGAAAAAACAGAAGTGAAAAGTTTGGAGGAGAGTGTAGAAAGGATGATTATTAGTAAGAGTAACTAAAAGGGTAAAAAGAGAAATGGAAACAAAATATGACATATACAAACCTAAAGAAAAAATGGCTACTGTAAATGCTGCATTGACAGTAATATAATTAAATATTAATGGATTAAAATGTCCAATCCAAAGATTCATATTAGAAGAATGGACAAGGAACTATGACCCATCTATATGATGTCTACAAGAAACTCATCTTAGACCCAGCAACAGGATGGTTGCATGTGAAAGATTGGAAAATAATTTTACATGCAAGCAATAACTAAAAAAGGGCAAGGATAGATATACGAATATTGGACAAAATATACTATAAATGTACAACTTCTGTAAGAAGCAAAGGGGTAATCTATCAAGAAGAAAGAACAATCGTGAATATTTGTACACCTATCCAGAATGCCCCAAAATACATGAGGCAAACAATGGCAAAGCTAAGAGGTACAATAGAGGCCCCTACAGTCATAGTTGGGGGCTTTACTACATCATTATCACCATTAGACAGAACATCTTGACAGAGGGTTAATAAAAAAATAGAGGCCTTGAATAATATATTAGAGAAACTAAACCTAATAGACATATACAGAATACTATGACCAAATACATCACAATATACATCCATCTTAAACATATCTGGGTCATTCTTCAGGAGAAACTACATGTAAGTTCACAGAACAAGTCAAAGAATTTAGAAAGATTTAAATTATACAAAGTAATTTCTCTGACTATAATGAAATGAACCTGGAAATTAATAAGCAGCAGAGAACCAGAATAGGCACAGATATATGGAAGTTAAACAATATACTCTTTTTTTTTTTTTAAGATTTATTTCTTTCTCTCCCCTCCCCGCACCCTGGTTGTCTGTTCTCTGTGTCTATTTGCTGCATCTTCTTCTTTGTCCACTTCAGTTGTTGTCAGCGGCAAGGAATCTGTGTTTCTTTTTTGTTGTTGTTGTGTCATCTTGTGTCAGCTCTCCGTGTATGCGGTGCCATTCCTGGGCAGGCTGCACTTTCTTTCACGCTGGGCAGCTCTCCTTATGGGGCACACTCCTTGTGTGTGGGACTCCCCTATGTGTGGGACACCCCTGTGTGGCACGGCACTCTTTGTGTGCATCAGCACTGCACATGGGCCAGCTGCACACAGGTCAAGGAGGCCCGGGGTTTGACCCATGGACCTCCCATGTCATAGATGGATGCTCTAACCACTGGGCCAAGTCAGCCACCATAAACAACACACTCTTAAACAATCAGTGGTTCAAGGAGGAGATTGCAAAGGATATCATTACAACCTCAAAACAAATGAAAATGAGAACACAACCTATTAAAATCTATGGGATGCAACTAAAGCAGTGCTGAGAGGGAAATTTATAGTCATAAATGCCTATATTAAAAAAAGAAGAAGGAACTAAAATCAAAGACCCAACTGCATTTATGGGGGAACTAGAAAAGAAAACAAAGAACTAATCCTAAAACAAGCAGAGAAAAGAAAGTAACAAAGATTAGAGCAGAATTAAATGAAATTGAGAATTAGAAAAACAAAAACTGTTTTTTTGAGAAGATTAATAAAATTGACAAACCCTTAGCTAGACTAATAAAGAAAAAAGAGAAGAGATACACATAAATACAATTAAAAGTGAGTGAAGGGATATCACCACTAACCCACAGAAAGAGTATCATAAAAGGATACTTTGAAAAATTGTATGCCAACAAGATAGATAACTTAGAAGAAATGGATGAATTTCTAGAAACACACAAGCAACCAACCTATATTGACAAAGAAGTAGAAGACCTCAACAGAAAAAAAGACAAGTAGTAAAACTGAACTAGTCATCAAAAAACCCCCAACCATTATATAAGATAGTAAAACCTTATGTAAAACATGAATATGGATGATATTGCAAATATAAGACTGCTTGTTCCAAATATAAACACAAATATACAGAAAGAAGGAAAAAAAATAGCAGCTATGTAAGGCAGGCGAGGCATTGGGAGACTGAGAGGTGATGACTTTTGTTCGTTTATTTGTTGTTTATTATTGGAATAATGAAAATGTTCTGTAAGTGATTGGGGTGATGAATGCATAAACATATGATTACACCAAATACCATTTATTGTACTCTTTGGATGGATTTATGCTTGGTTAATATGTATCAATAAAATGAAAAAACATTAAAAAAAATTTTCCCAACCAAGAAAAGCCAAGGACCAGATGGCTTCACAGGTGAATTAGACAAATCATTCCAGAAATAACTAACACCAATCCTGCTTAAACTCCACCAAAAAATAGAAGTTGAGGAAACATTACCTAACGTATTCTATGATGCCAACATCACCCAAATTCCAAAGCCACATAAAGATGCCACAAGAAAAGAAAACTTCAGAGCAGTCTCTCTAATGAACTAAATGCCTCAAAAAAATACTTGCTAATCATATTCAACAATGCATCTATCAAATTATACACCATGATCAAGTGGATTTTATCCTAGGTATGCAAGGCTGGTTCAACATATGAAAATCAATCAATGTAAGGCAGTACGTTAACAGATCAAAGAAAAAGCACATGATCACCTCTATTGATGCAGAAAAAGCATTTAACAAGATACAGCCTCCTTTCTTGATAAAAAAACAGTTAAAAAATAGGAATAAAAGGAAACTTCCTCAACATGATAAAGGGTATATATGAAAATCCCATGGCTAACATCAGACTCAGTGGTGAAATGCTAAAGGTTTTCCCTCTAAGGTCTGGAACAAAACAAGGATGCTTACAGTCACCACTCCTATATAACATTATATAAGAAGTCACTTCCTCAAGCACTTAGTCAAGAAAAAGAAATGAAAGGCATCCAAATTGGAAAGGAAGAAGTAAAAATGTCGCTGTTTTCAGATGGCATGATACTGTATGTAGAAAGCTCCCAAAAATCTACAGCAAAGTTTCTAGAGCTGATGAATGAGTTCAGTAAAGTGAGAAGATAAAATATCAACATGCAAAAATTAATGTTTGGGTACAATACAAAAGAGCATTCTGAGGAGGAAATCAAGAAAAAAATTCCATTTACAATAGCAATTAAAAGTCAAATATCTAGGAATAAACTAAAGATGCAAATGTCTTATACACAGAAAACTGCACGATATTGTTAAAGGGAATCAAGGAAGACCTAAATAAATATAAGGATATCCTATATGCATGGATTAGAAGACTATTATTATGGTGTCTATCATACCCAATTTGATTTCCAGATTCAATGCAATCCCAGTAAAAATTAAAACAGCCTTTTTTTACTGAACTGGAAAAGCATATTATGGAATTTATTTGGGAGGGCAAGAGACCCCAAATAACCAAAAACATATTGATAAGAAAAATGAAATTGGAGGAATCATGCTATCTGACTTTAAAGTGTACCATAAAGCTACAGTAGTCAAAACTTCATTATATTGGCAAAAAGGATAGACATACTGACCATTGGAACAAAATTGAGAGTTCTGATATAGATCCACACGTATACAGCTAACTGATATTTGTTAAGGCCACTAAGCCTGTTCAACTGGAACAGAATAACCTCTTCAACAAATGATGCTGGGAGAACTGGATAACCATATCCAAAAGAATGAAAGAGGATCACCATCTTAAGTCCTATACAAAAATTAACTCAAGGTGGCTCAAAGACCTAAATGTAAGAGTCAAAACCATAAAGTTCCTAGCAGATAATGTAGAGAAACATCTACAAGGTCTTTCGGTAGGTAATGGTTTCATAAACTTTATACCTAATGCATGAGCAATGAAAGAAAAAAATAGATAAATGGTACCTCCTCAAAATTAAAAACTTTTGTGCTTCAAAGGGGTTTGGCAAGAAAAGAAAAATGCAGTCTATTCAATGGGAGAAAATATTTGGGAGCCACTTGTCTGATAAGGGTCTAATACCTAGCATATATAAAGAAATCCTACATATTGAAAACAAAAAAACAAACAACCCTTTTAAAAATGGGCAAGAGATTTGAATAAATACTTTTCCAAAGAGGAAATAAAAATGGCTAAAAACCACATTAAATGATTCTCAACATCACTAGCTATTAGGGAATTGCAAATCAAAACTACAATAAGACATCATCTTATACCTATTAGATTGGTGGCTATTAAAATAAAGAAAACTACAACTTTTGGAGAGGATGTGGAAAAATGGGAACTCTCATCTACTGCTGGTGGGAATTTAGAATGAAGCAGCCATTGTGCAGGACAGTTCAGAAGTTCCTCAGGAAACTAACTATAGAATTACCATATGATCCAACAATCCCACTAGTAGGAATATACCCAGAAGAATTGAAAAAGGGACACAAAGAGGTATATGTACATCAGTATTCATAGATGTATTATTCTCTATTGCCAAAAGATGGAAGCAACCCAAATGTCCATCAACAGATGAATGGATAGGCAAAATGTGGTATATACCTACAATGGAATATTACTCATCTGTAAGAAGGAATGAAGTGTTGACACATGTAACAATGTGGATGAATCTCCAAGAAGTAAGTCAGGCATTAAAGGACAAATATTGCATGACCTCACTGATAGGACCTAAGCATATTGAGCAGACTCACAGACAGAGTCTAGAAGGTAAATTACCAGGAGACAGAAAGGGAGTAGAGAGTTGGTAACCTATGATTAAGTGGAATGGTGAGGTTTGGCGATGGATGTGGTTGATGGTGATACAGGGAAATGAGTGAGTTCGATCGTGCTAGGGTGTGTGGGTGAGCAGGATTTTCAGGGATGGGCTTGACTATCAATGGAACTATGGGGTGGGCAGTACGAAGGGATAGGTGAACTCTGGGAAGGTGGAGGCATGTGGTTTTAAATACAAGTGTGGGAATGTTCTTTTGGTAAGTATGGCAGGGAGGGTCACTAGTGGAAGGTATAGGTGGTTGGCTGAGAGATATATGGAAAAGGGTGCACCTGGGGCATGCTTCTCCTGGGGATTACTACTACATTCTCTAGAGGGGTAAGAAACTCTCAAGTACATAGGCGGTGTCTAATAAAAAAAAACAAAAACAGACCAATATGTCAATATGTTAAGCTCTCAATATTAATGCATGTAAGTATGAATCTTATTCTTGAAAAATTGAACCCTATTAATTATTATAGGTTCTGGAGGGAGGGGGAGGGTAGATAGGTGAAACAGTGTTTTTAGGACACTGGAATTGTTCTGCATAATTTTGCAATGATAGATACAGGCCGTTATACATTTTATCAAAACCTATAAAATTATATGTTATAAAGTGTAAACCATAATGTAAACTATTGACCATGGTTAGTAGCGATGCTTCAATATTTGGTTATCAATTATAATGAATGCACGATATTCATGTAAGATGTTATTAATAGGGGAAAATATGAGAATGGGAAGGGGATGAGGTACATGGGAATCCCCTATATATATATATTTTAATTTTATTTTATTTATTCATTTTTTAAAAAATATTACATTCAAAACATATGAGGTCCCCATCCCCTATATATTTTATGTGACCTTTCTGTAACCTAAAACGTCTTTGAAAATAAAGTTAAAAAAAGAAGACATTGGGGGAACATATGGAAAAATTGTAAACATAATTAAAAAGATAACAGATCTTACAGTGCTGAAAAACACAATGCAAGAAAATTTTTTGGCTTTGTTTTTAGGGAGGTTTTGTATTTAGAAAAGTTACAACAATGGCAAGGGAGAATCTCTGGTGCAGGGTATCAGTAGTGGGGGAATGCGTGGATAAGTGTGCACCTGGTGTATGTCTCAATGGAATATGAATGTGTTTCTGTGGTCATGGGGTGTTACTTCAGTGGGTGGAGACCAATGTATTAACAACAAAATATTAAATTCCCATCTTGGGAAGTCCTGCTCCATTCTCTAATATAGTGACAAGAATCTCTAGAGTACATAACCAGTGCCTAATAAAAGAAGACAGACCAATATGCCAAGCCCTTGATATTAATGCTTATACTTATTAATCTTATTCATGTAAAATTGAAATTTTGTCTAGTAATATATATTGCCTGAGAGTTAGCACCTGAAAACCTCCTTTTTAATCAAATGTGGCCTCTCTCTTAGCCAAATAGCAAATAAACTCACTATCTTCCCCCCAGTGTGGGACATGACTCCCAGTGATGAGCCTCCTTGACACCAAGTGATTATTGCCAAGCACTTGTTTAGTGATGCATTTAAAAAAGACTGTGGTCAAAAGGGGGAAATATTAAATACAAAAGACTTTTTAGCTAAGAGATTACAAAGTAAATTGGGAGGTCATTCCAGAGTTTACGCGTATGCCCATCTCCAGAGGATCTACTAACCACCACAGTAAACAAAGTCTCTAACAGGGGTGCTCCTGAGGGCTCTAAAGACATCTGGATACACTATAGGCAAGGTGCCGATGAAATTAGCACCCCGTCAGTGGGCCTTATCTTGAAATATATGTTAACTTACTTCCCCAAAGTAACAGAGTTAGACTCACAGTTAATTTCCCTACACATGATTCTTCTACCCCCTTTTTTTGAATGTGTAATTAGCATTATACCCCTTGAATATGTGTCCCAGAGACTTAAATCTTTAGTCTGTTCACATGTCTATTGAGCCCTGAATCTCAGCAGAGTTGCAGCTAACACCTACACTCCAGTTTATTGGATTTGCCCAGGACAACTAATAAAATGATGATGGACAACGCCCATCCCAAATATAAGAGAGTATCTACAACTGCAAGCAAGACAGTTCCTTCCATCTGCCCATAAAATCTTAGCCCCTCTCAATCTGAAGTACAGTGGACATCACAATCCCAAAGTCATCAAGATGGAAGAATGAACAAACATAAGAGGGGAATGTGGCCATGGGCCAAAGTTGGCTTATTATTATTGTAGTTGTGGGGGGCCGCCCGGAGCTACGTGCATTTGCGGTCTCCAGCAACATGGCGGTTTTCATAAGTGCGCCTACTCCACCCCTGTGCTTCCGCCTTCTTCTTCCCCTTTCCCCAGTTTCCCGGGCAAAAAGTGTCGCGCCTGTGCAACAAGATGTTGAAGCCATGACCAGCATTGAAGACTCGCAACCTATAGCAAGTGGTGAAACAGCATTTTATTGCCTTATATGGAAGAACCGCTTCGTCAGCCTATCACCCCCTGCTAATACCCTCCCCTTAGTATATATTCTAATGCTCTACCCTCAATAAACGGAGACTTGATCAGAATCCTGTCTTGTCTCCGTTTCTCTCACCTCTTGTCCTCCAATTCCCACTCCCTCTTTCAGGTGCCGGTTCATTTGACCTGCAGGCCGGGTCAGTAGTAATGGAAGAACTTGTAATATTGATACAGAGATAGTAATTATCAGATATTCTGAGGTGTGGGGAAGGAAAGAATAGGTTGAACATGGGGTATTTAGAGGCCATGGAATTGTTCTGTATGATATTGCAATGACAGATACAGGCCATTATATGTTTTGCCAAAACCATTAAAATTGTATGGTACAAAAGGTAAACCATAATGGAAACTATTGATCATGGTTCGTAGAACGTGTCAATATTTGTTCATCAATTGTAACAAATGTATCACACTAATATAAGATATTATTGATAGGGGAAAATGTGAAAGTGGTGGGGTGGGATATAGGGGAATCCCTTATATTTTTGACGTAACTATTCTGTAATCTAAAACTTCTTTAAAAATAAAGGTAAAAATATGAATATAATAAAAATATATATGGGCATGTAATTATATTTCAGTCAATAATTTTAAAAGAAAATGGATTATTTTATTAGTTAATAATGAATGCTTTTCTATTTGAAGACATAACAAAGAGGTCAAATGAGTTAGGGTAAGTCTAGTAGTGGTTCAGAAAAAAGCAGTAACTTGGTACTAAGTCACATAGTGCTTGTAAGTCATAATAAGGATTGATTTTTACTGATATCGCAGGATTTGGGGCAAAGGAGTGACATGATCATGTTAGTAGGATCATTCTGGCTGTTGTGTTGAAATGGTTGAAAGGTGCAAAGGTTGAGGCTATCGAAATTTTTGAGAATAGAGATGATGTGTTTTGGGCCAGAGTGATGGCGGTGGGTGGTTGTGAGAAGTAGTCATATTTGGGGCATGTTTTGAAGATAAAACCAATGGGACTTGCAAATGTGCCATGTAAGAAAAGGACATCTCTTTGCCCTTTATTGATTTTTTTAGTCTAAATAATTTTATCAATTTCATATGTATCTTTTCAATATCGTCATGCAAATATAAGTAGCATCACTTAGTTTCTCCATTTATTTTACAAAGCGTTTTATACTATGAATTTTGTAGTGAATATTTATTTATTTCACTTTAGAATATGTTTGGAACTCTTCTCCCATCTTCCCATAGAATGCACAATCTCTATGTAACTTGTCCCTAATAATAGAATTTGGGATTATTTCCAACCCTTTGTTACTAAACTCTATGCTTCTCAGGATTAATTCACATGAATTACATCTGTATATTTGTAGGTCTATCTGTTAGATAAAGTGCCTGAAGTAGGATAGTTGGGTCAAGACATAAACATTTGTAAATTGAGGAATTAGTTCTTAAATTCAATATTTGGAAAAACTTTCTGAAAAGCTGAAATACTTTTTAAATTTTTTTCATTTGTCCCAATAGGATCTATGTAGCTGATTATTTTTTGGTTTGTTTGTTGATCTGTTTCATCTGCAGTGACTCAGAGCAAAATATTTTGGAGTTTAACTTCAGAAATAAATTTATCTTTATTATTGGATATCTTTATATTTATCTTTTACTTGTTTTTATTTTTATTTCAATAATATTATTGAACGTTATCTTTTAAAAGCTTGCATATGCATTGCTAGAGGGAATGGAAAATGATGCCACTGTGGAAGACAGTTTGGCACTTCCTCAGAAAGCTAAGTACAGAATTACTTTCTGATTCAGAAATCCCATTTCTAGGTACATACACAAAAGGAATGAAAACAGGAACTTGACAGATATTTGCTCACCAATGTTCATAGTGGCATTAATCACAATTGCCAAAAGATGATAGCAACCCAAGTGTGAATCAACTAATTAATGGATAAAGAAAATGTGGAATATACACATGATGGAATCTTATTCAGTCACAAAAAGGCATGAAGTTCTGATAAATATGACAACATGGATGAAGTTTGAAGGCCTTGTATTAAGGAGATAAACCAGATCAAAAAGACAAAGAAAATAAAGACAAATATTGTATGATCTAACTGATCGGAAATAATTAGAATAAGCAAATCCACAAAGTCAGAAATGAGAATATAGGTTACCAGGGAAATGGGGCATGGCAGGGAGGAAACAGATAGGGAATAGGAAGTTAAGGCTCAAAAGGCATAGCATTTCTATATAGAATGATGGAAATGTTTTGACAATGAATGGTAGTGATGGTAGCACAATACTGTGAAAATAATCAACAGAACTGAAACATATATCTGAATGTTGTTAAAAAGGGAAACGTCATAATGTATATATGGTACTGGAATAAATTTTTTTTTAAAATCCATGAACTTGGACAACACAACTGTGAACTCTGTAGCAGTTTGATATTATTGATGAATTAAAAAAAAAACACTGGTTATTTTCTGAACTGGCCTGTTTCTCTGGGGTAGTTATGCCTTTAGATTGTATTGAATTCAGAGGTTTCACTTTTACTTGATTAAATTATAACTAGAGCTTTGATTGGGCCAGGGTCAGTACGATATTGACTCCCCGTCCCCTTAGCGGGCTGGACTCACAGAGAAACCACACCACATAGAAGGGAAGTGAGAGTATTAATGCTGAAGTTCCAGGAAGTAAATACACAGAGAAGCAGATACAGGAGGAAAGAGAGAAGGCTCCATTAGACATGGCAGAGGGCCTGGGAAGAGAGAATAGCTGTTTGCCTGATAGTTCATAGCTGACCTTGTGGAGAGAGCATAGAAGCTGAGCCCGGGAAAAGAAACGAGCACTGGGAGCGAGAAGAAGATATCCCAGCCTACAGATGATTTTGGAAGAAATTGGGGCCATGGAGCATTAAAAGGAGGAGGAAGCCTGAACCCTTGCAGACATCAGGAGCCATTTTGCTCCAACACCTAGCAACAGACTTTGGTGAGGGAAGTAACTTATGCTTTATGGACTGGTAACTGTAAGCTTCTACCCCAAATAAATACACTTTAAAAAGCCAACAGATTTCTGGCATTTTGCATCAGTGCCCCTTTAGCTAATACAGGCCCTAAGGTAAACCCTGAACTATAATTAATAGTACATTTATAAAAATGATCTTTCATGAGTTACAACAAATGTACCACGGCAATTCAATGTGTTAATAATAGGGTGGCATATGAGAATCCTGTATATAATGCTTGATTGTTCTGTGAACGCACAACTTCTCAAATAAATAAATACATACATACATACATACATACATACATACATACATAAATAAATAAAAGCTTGTATAACAAAATAGCTATGGCTATTCCAACTGTCAGCGAGCTGGGGTGTAAATTCCAGCTCCACTTCTCTGTGACCTTGAGCAATTTCCTCAACATCTCTACCTATTTCCTCACTGGTATAATATGGAAAATTGCAGTCCTTTCAATTGGGTTGCTATAAAGTTAAGTAATTGAAAATATGCAAAAACATTTAGAACAGTACTTGAGAGAGACTAAAATGCCATTCAAGTGCTGGATAGGATTATAAGTTACCTCATCAATTTTATGAAAGGATGTAAATAAAATAATACTATTGTTACTTTGTTTATTCATATTCAACTTTCATCCCTACAGGACTGGAGATTGAATGCCAAATAATCATTTGTTAATTCAGTTTGTTTCCTTTTATTCCTATATAACTTCCATACATGCAGTGTATTCTTAAAAAAATCTAGAGCTAAAAGCATTTTTGGAAAATGTATGAACTTTTAAGATATTGTTAAATAGTAACTTCTTTGAGATACATGGGTACAACCTACTTAGGCTTGAAGAATTTAAAGTACGTTGCATTGGATACACTACTAAACATTTTGTATGTGAGATTTCATGTTTTTAAATTAAATTTACATATGAATTTTCCATGATTAAGATGATGCCAACATATCTAACACAAAATTTACCACTAGGTATTTAAGAAAGTTGACACAGAATCAGTTGAATATTTTAAAAAATGAGAGAGAGAGAAAGAGAACAAACATCCCTCCAAAATGATTTAACAGACCCACATTATTTCAAAAATCAAAATCAAAAGGACCTGGACAGTTAGTAGACAGTGAGTAGTTGATAATGGCTATTCTTTGAAATGTGGAAGGGAGCACAAAGGGCTTCTGAGCTGCTGCCAAGATTTCTTGATGTGAAGATGCATGGGCATCTTCAGTTCGCAAAAATTCATTGAGCCATAAACTCATAATATTTGACATTAAAAATAATTTTTAAAATATTTAAATAAAGGTCTTAGCAGGTGTCCACCAGAAAGCTAAAAGTTCTGCAGAGGTACTTCAGGTGTCACGCTTTGTGGTGGTCCAGGAAGATTTCAGGTGGTAATTTGTAGTCCCTATCTTTCACTAGGAAAATTCTGTATTTACTTGTTTAATAGTTGGGGGACCTGAATGCATATTTAATTTTTTTAGAATAAGAGTATCCAGAGCTAAAAAATGACTGTGGTATGAGTGTATATACCTAGCCCTATGACTCCAATGTAAACTAAATCTGCTTTACAATGTATTGGCTGAAGGGAAGCATCAGTTGCCCTTTCTCCTTTGTACCTACTCTAGAAAAAAATGTTGAGGCAGGCTTAGGCTTACCCACCCTGTGAAGATGCCTTCCAGGAAATGCAGACAGGCTGATGGTTTGTAATTTATTCCCACCAATCCCCCTCTACAGACTGATCATCTTAGTCCCCTGTTTAGGAACATAACTGGGCTTGGCCTTCTATATCCTGAACTTCACCCCGAAACTTTCAGAAATTGATGTTGTCCCCATAGCAAAATGAACCAAATGCTCAAGTCAATTTGAGAAGATCTAGTGGAGTGACACATTTATTATTTATGGATAAATCAAGAGCTTGTTCCCCTTTGCTGCTCACCCCCTTAATGTAATTTAATATTTCAACCATGTGCAGAGGATTATAGATTCCACTTCATCTTGAACTACATAATTCATTTTCATGTATTAGATCACAAACCATGGGAAAACAGATTCTAGTTGGCAGGTAGCCATTTATGGTAAATCTAGAAGCTAGTGCTTAGCTCTGACACCTTCCCCTTGAAAAGGCTTTTGAAATAAAATTAAAATTCATCATTCAGAGTTGAATGCTTTATGCTGCTGGGAGCTAATTACCACATGCATCTCAGAAGGGTATGCTTATCTCTCTTCCAGGCCACTTGTCTTAAACTGTAGGCCCTGGTTCTACAATTTGTGCTAAATCCTTCAGTTGCCAAACATGATAAGGGCTGTTTGCACAAAATTGTGTTCTCTGGAGACTCTGGTTTGATCCAGGTGAATGGAAATGCCTGCACCTGCTCATTGTCAACCCTGGCAGGATCCACTCATAATGAGTGGCATTAAGGGCTGTCAACTCAGAATCCACCTGGAACAAAGGAACAGAATATCACCAAACCAAATGTAAAAAAATGGCAACTTGTTTGGTCAAAAAATGATCAAATTTGGCTATTGCTTGCCTGGAGTCAATTTTTCAGTAAAGTTAGCTGGGAAATATTAAGATGGACCTGACAAAGCCCTGCCTACTCCTTCCTCCAATTTGTCTACCTCTTTTTGGGTTGCCCTGCTACCTCCTAGCCTAGCCATGTCATGGAATGATTGTTTTGCCTCTTGAGCCTAAAGCAGGCACACTGTTTTAGTTATCAAAGAGCTTTCTTGCAAAGGATGTCATGCCATCGGTTCCCTGAAATTCTTGGCTCTACATCTTCAGTTGCTAGAGAAAACCTGTTTGCTCACTGACTGCACTTCAACCATCTTCTTAGCAATGTCCTTCTACTTTTGAATTACATCTTTCTATTAAGTGTCTGAGCCATTTTTTGCCTTGTGTTCTGGTTAACCTTGACCTTTTGGTCTTGGTCTTTTTTTTTTTTCTTGATCTGACTGGCCTTTAATACTGTTTTCATATCATATATCTATTCTATACATATATTTCCATTTAAACACTGGCTTTGGAGCTTTTATCCTATTATTTAGTTAGGTCCTATCAAGTGAAGTTGAATATTTGGGGCTTGTGACCCTCATCCTATAACCCCTCATGCATCATAGACATTGTTCATCTATTACCACACTGCTCTTTTTTGACATGACCTGAGCCATAGAATCCTTCTGAACACACTTTTTTAGAAAACCACTTCCAACTTATTAGAGTTGGCAATTGAGATGGGATCAGTTTGCTACACTTGGTCATTCTGGGCTTTTAGCCAGGTTCAGGTCCTGACCCTAGTCCATAAGTTTTTGACCTTGAGTGGGTAGACACTCAATAAATATTGGTTAAATGAGTAAAAGAAAGAATAAATAGAAAAGTACCAGAATCCCTCAAAAGACTTTCTAAAGTGTATTCACAAGGATTCAAAGTGAAGTTCCAGCCCTGACTGCTGTATGGTTTTAAGAAAATTTCTTTCTTCTTTTGAGACTGTATCTATGAATGGGGATAATGATAATAGTACACATTTTACAGGCTAAAACTAAATGATTTCTATAAAGCTTTGAACATATTTCCTGGCATGTAATACATGCTTAATACATTTTGGTCATTTTTATTGTTACTTTTATCAATTAACAGCAATATTCACTAACACCCATTTTTGTAGGATTTCTTCACATTGTAAATCCTATTACTTTTTAACATTTTAAATACAACCCTTTTCAGTGATTAGGAATAATAGGTTTGCTAAGTATAGAGTTTTGTCTCATAGTAGAGGGACCAATTATTAATAATTCCTGATGCCTTTTAAATATCCAGCAGAGAGGAAGACTTCTCAGTAAAGAAAGGCAAACATATTTTTTATTTGATTTGGCTTGGTTTTCCATTTCAAATGAATTTGGTCTTGTCCTAGGATAGTTTTTATCTATTGATATATTCATATGAAAACTTGTGTTAATTCTACCAGATGATCATTTGAAACCACTTGATACCTGGCACTGTTTATACAAGATATTTATTTCTGATACAAGAATATATTTTGTGATCTAACATTAGAAAAACAGCTCACTTTGCTGTTTGCTTTGATATTAATTATCCAAATGGATCTTCTTCATACTTACAGGGTAGTAAGTATGAAGGGGATGATAAGAAACCTGATAGTTACACATGACTTTTATGTCACTTTTCTCTTAACCATCCCAAGAAGTCAGACCCTAGTAAAGAATCCTAAATTGAGGGATGCTTTGCTAAGATAATGAAATTGAATTTTTTTTCCTTTTTTTTTGGAAGTATATCATTCATATGTAAACACACATAAACAATAAGTGTATAGTAAAGATTGCAAAACTTACAAAATAAACATATATAACATCACACAGAGATCTCATACATCACCCCTCCACCAACTCTTTGCATTGGTGTGACACATTTGTTACAAACTATGCAAGAACATCATCAAAATATTACTACCAACTATATTCCTTATCTTACATTTGGTGTGTTTTTCCCCCAACCCATACTATTTTTTAAATGTATTTTGTTACAGATAGTATGAACTTGCAAAACAATCATACAGATGTGTAGATTTCCCATACAACTCCACACCCTGGTGGAACATTTGCTACAGATTATGAGATAATATCATCAGACTATTACCACCAATCATGGTCCATAGCATACATTTGGCACACTTTTTCCATATACCTCAATTATCAATACAGTATAACTTGGCATTGATGCAAGAATATTATAGTATTGCTGTTAACCACAGTCTATAGGTCACACCAGTTGTAGTTTTCCCGTATTTCTCCATATTCCCATCACCCTGCAGTAGTGATGTACATCTGCTGTAGCTCACAGAAGGAATCTCTTGCATTTGCACCTTTAACCACAATTCTCAACCGCCTCTGGGTTGACTGTGTTATTCAGTTCCTAGATTATTCTTTAGCTTTCTTTCTATTGACACTTACTTCCCCAGACTACCTTTTTCAGTCACAGTCCCATTTGTAAACCAGCTGTTACTCACTATGATGTGTTACTATCAGCTCTATCCATCTCCACACTTTTACAGTTAATTAAAACTTCTAAGTACATTAAGCATCCATAGTTTTTCTCAACCCTCCTCTTATTTCCTTATAATCTATACAGTAGGTTTTAATTCCATGTGTTTATTATTTGTATATAGTTCATATTAATGAGACCATGCAATATTTGTCCTTTTGAGTCTGGCTTACTTCATTTAGTATAATGTCTTCAAGACTCATCCATTATCACATATGTCCCAATTTCATTTCTGCTTATTGCAGCATAGTATTCCATCATATGTATAGAGGTGTATTTTTTTGACCATTCAACTTGTTGTTTTATATGAAATTCAAATGGCTACTTAAACAAAAAGAGTTGATGCTATATTAGAAAGAAACATACATCCAAACCAAGGTCTTTTGTTCTCCAGCTGTTTTTAACACCATCATCA
This sequence comes from Dasypus novemcinctus, assembly GCF_030445035.2. Lineage (NCBI taxonomy): Eukaryota > Metazoa > Chordata > Mammalia > Cingulata > Dasypodidae > Dasypus > Dasypus novemcinctus. The sequence goes on from NC_080675.1 coordinate 23,017,587, forward strand.
AAACTAACTCTCATTGAAAATATTACTGGGAGATGATGTGGTTACACATCAAGAGAATTCCATTAAGGATACTAAAGATGGGCTTTATTTGAACTCTAATTATTTTATCTTATGGTTCCTTTATTACTGAAAGTAAACAGGTAAACAAAAATCCTTGAAGTTGATATGTCTCTAGTAAGGGATATGTGGCTATTATTATTATCATTATTATTTGATGACTACAATATGATCTATATTTAATTCTTTCCTGCTATTTATAGTGCTTAACAACATTATAAAGGTAAAAACCAAAGAATGTTTTCTTATAAGTATACTTTCCTGTCAAAACAGATTTTTTCACCAGTGGTTTTAGATTTGCTTGACGAGTGTTTCACTATTTTCCTTGGGTTGTCTTGGGTAATTTGAGTTTCTTATGCTAATTTAGACTAATTTCAACATTTAACATTTCAACGTTTAGCTTCTGAGTAGATATTTGAAGAATCAGCTCATTGTTCCTCTATATATTGTACCCCTTCCCTGCAACACACACAGTTTTACCAGATTGAATATTTCCTTTTCCTCTTCACAGGTTCCACAATACAAATATTGCATTCAAATTTCTGACCCTGAATATATTTTCTTTTTGAGTTAAAATTGCCCTTAGTTACCAGCTGCAAATAGTTGATTTGACAAGATCTATCTGGAAAAATAAAGAAATAATTTTAATGGCCTAGTAGTTCATGTTCATTTATAAGTTTCTGTAAAGTGAAAAGGAAGAAATGATTGTGTTCTATAGGTAAAAGAACAAGTAATTCCAGCACTAAATATAACAAGAATTAGATTGAGGATAAAATTAACAAGATACTAATAGAAGCATACTTTCTTCAAAGCCACTATTATGACATCGCTATCATCATTTCAATTACATATAGTATCAGTCAGCTTATGTAAAGTACCAGAACTCTGATGGCTTTTATAAAGGGTATTTATTTGGGCAAAAGGTACCATAAGAGGTACTTTCTTACCCAAAGTCATTCACCATGTGTTTGGAGCAAAGATGGAGGTCAATATCTGTAAACGTTCAGCCTTCCGTGTTCCTCTTAAGATGCCATGGCCCCAACTTCTTCCAATATCAGCTGTAGACTAAAATAAATCTAATCTCTCTCCTGGGGCTAGTTTCTTTCCATGCTCAGCTACTCAGGGCTCTGATCTTTGATGTTGCAAACTGTCAGGTGAACAGCTCATCTCTCTTCCTGGGGCCACAGGATCCTGTCTAATGAACTGTTCTCTTCCTCTGTGTTTTCCCTCTCTGTACATTTACTTCCTGGGGATCCAACATCTAAACTCAAACTCTTTCCTCTGTTGTGTCATTTTCTCTGTGAATAACCAAGGGGGTGGGGACTCAACATCCTACTGACATGGACAAATGAAAACCCTAATCATAATTTAATCAAGTAAAGTGAAACCTCTGGATTGAATACAATCTAATATGCCCAGAGGAACAGATCAGTTTACAAACAAAATTCAGTATCTATTTCTGGAATGAATAAACAATACCAAAGTGCCACACATGGGTTATAGCTCCAATGTACTCCATGTAATTCAAACACTACAAAGTAAACACATTTACAGGTGTATGAATGTTAAGTAGAGCTAGAAATTCAGTAAAATAAGCTTTTCCTTGTTTGAAGTAAATATGTTTGTGGTTCACAAAGACAAACTTATTGTTCAGATATGAGCAGTTTTAAAAACATTATTACTTTTTAATGGACATTTTAGCAATGGAGGTTTTGAGCAAATGAAAGACTCTAAATACAGCATAAGTTCCCTAAACCCTCAACTTCACTGATTAGCAAGATTAAGTAGGCCCTCCCTTTTGTACTTAACACATACTAACCAAAGTTCACCGATGGAGTAAGATTCATAAACAAGAAAATACTCTCTAGTGCACCTAGACATTTCTATTTCCACTATTATGTCGTTTACTTACCAAAAGACATCTATTTATTTATTTAACTAATACTTATTGCACATATCATATGCCAGAAATTATCCTCAGTTCTGAGAATAAATAAGCAAACCTGAAAAAGGGTCCTTGTGTCACATTCTATTTGAAGGAGAGATAATAATTCATAGATAATAAGATTATATAAATTTGGATGACAATAGAAAAATTATAATGCCTTATAACAAATCATCCCAAACTGAGTTGCTTAAAAGAACAACCCTTTTAGTTATTTATGATTCTGTGATTCAGTGATTCTTCTAGTCTTCTCAGAGGTCACTCATGCAGCTGAGCCATCTGATGGCTCAACTGGGGCTAGATAGTCTAAGATAGTTGCACTTGCATGTCTTGCCTCTGACGCAGGATGTTGGCTGCTTGATCTAGGAGAACTTAGCTTGGAAAGTTTGTCTGTGTTTTGTAAGACCTCTGTATTAGTCAGCCAAAGGGGTGCTGATGCAAAATACCAGAAACTGGTTGGTTTTTATAAAGAGTATTTATTTGGCATAGGAGCTTACAGATACTAGGCCATAAAGCATAGACTTTCCTCACCAAAGTCTATTTTCATGTCTCAGAGCAAGATGGCTGCTGATGTTTGTGAGGATTCAGGCTTCCTGGGTTCCTCTCTTCCAGGGTCTTGCTTCTCTCTGAGTTCAGGGTTCCTCTCTTCCCAGGACTTGCTTCTTCCTGGGCTCAGGGTTCGTCTCTTCCTGGAGCTTGCTTCAGTTTCCTCTGTGAGTTTACTTCCTGGGGCTCCAGCTTAAGGCTTCAGCACCAAACTCCATTATCAAAAACCCCAACTCTGTCTTTTGCCACGCCCTAATGATGTGGCCCAATCAAAGCCCTAATCATAACTTAATTATACCCAGAGATAGACCAGATTACAAAAGGTGGTCATATATTTTAAGAGGCTGTTGTATTAAACCAGATAGGACATACTTGTTTTTCAGACATGGTTGTAATAGTGGATGGGGTTAAAGGTGATCATATTCTGAATATATTTTAAAAGTAGAGCCAAGAAGATAGGATCACAGTTTGGAATGTCAGCTAGGAGAGAGAGAAGGCAAGAATGACCGCAAAGTTTTTGGCCTAAACAATGGAAAGGTTGGAGTTCTTACTTGCTGAGATACAGAAGACTGAGAAGGAAGTATTTGAGGAAATATTTTGAGTTTGTTGGATATTAGCTGGGACTTTCCAGAAGGAAAACTTTGGGTCAATTACTTAAATATAAGTGATTTTTCAGGAGTGTGCTCAGGGAGCAAGAGTGAAAAAAGGAGGAAAAGGGAAAGATCCAACACATTATTTAATTGGCTACCACTGAAGGGGCTTGTCCCTTGTTCTGAAAGATGCCTGAAACACATCTCAAGATCTCCTGGTCTTGAGAAGAAAGATTAGACATATAACCCCTGGCTGCCATAATCTTTTGGCCTTTGTGTATTAACTTCCCTGGATTTCTGGGTTCTGAATGTGTCAGTATGAGTGCTGAGTGGATTTCCATGGAAGTCCTGGTGTTGCATAGAGAGGGTCTGGGGAAAGTAATCCACTTCATGTACCACTTAGATTATTTTGTGTCCGCCATACATTCAGTCTATATCAGAGACCTCTTCAAGGTGGTAGTCAGCCACAGTAGCTGCAAAGACTTAGTATGATAGAGTTGGTTACAAAATTCCTCTCCCTTTATTGTCTTTCATCCTGACACCAAGATTACATTTATCATCTATATGTCTTCCCATTGCAGGGGTTTTGTTAGAAGCCATATTTTATTTTTACTTCAAAATGTGCTCAGGAGACTTTAAAAAAGGGCAAATGGCCCAAAGATATCCAGGTTTAATACAAGATTATAGTCAGGCGCTGATGGATGGTGCCGCAAATTGGATCTGAGTAATTCTAAACCGTGATGATTCTCTCAATTGGATGGTGCTAGATTCCCCGGGATTCTGGCATTAGTAATTAGAGACTAATACTCTAATGACTAAAAAAAAAAAAAAAAAAAAACAATGGCAGACATGCACACTCCCATTCCAAAGGAGAAAATTACATTAGCCAGGTACAAAGCCACCACAATTCCAAAAATCAAAATCATTATTCCAGTACAAGACCAACCAACAGAAGCATTCACAGCATGCATGTCAAAGCACTTTTTTGCTTTTTTCCCTGCAACCAGGTCCTCTGATGAGCCTGGATTGTGTTAAGTCTTATCTGGTATTAAACAGCCAGCACCCTTCAAGTTCAATGCAGTTGCCTATTTGCAATTATAACTGGCAACAGAAAAAAATCCCTATTATGTGATATATCTAGGTTTTAGACATAGCCCCTCTCATTCCTATTTGGAGCAGCAGTACTATCACTTTCACTAATCTGGGTTGATTATTCCCAGCACCATAGAAACACCCTTTTGTACTGCAGGGCCCCTGGAAAGAGGACACAAAATGTCCAGATGTAGTCTTGATTTCAAGTTCAGTGAAACACTTACAGCATCACATGATGAAAGCATTTCATCAGAATCCATTCATCCTACCCAGCTGAACCCCAGGTGGAGTAGGAAAGCGCACATTCTGCAATCATTCCATTGGGAATGATTGTGTAAGTGGTCAATTTTACATCCTCCTCTTGCTTCCTGGACCTGCACAGTCTAGCTATGGGGACTGAGCACCATTTCACAACTACAGCGTCAGTGTATACACTGCATTGTGGAGGAGACTGCACAATTACCATAAGATATTGTCCCGCAGCTAATGCCTTAGTTGAATCTTTCACAGACAGTTTTACTATTCTGTTGATCTGTTTCTGGGTGATGTGATAGAAGGTGAAACTAGTGCATACCATGGAAGAGACGGAAATTTATATATTTTATATATGTGAACATTATAAAATTGCTTAAAATATATTACAAGTGCATGTTCTGGGGTAGAGCTGGAAGGGCTCTGGAATAAGAATTCATATTCGAATTCTTTTGCCATTCTTTTACTGACTATCTGAATAATATTGAGCAAGCAATTGCAACTCTATTATAAGATTTATAAATTGAGGAGTATGGGCATAAAATCATTGAAGTTTTTTCAACTACAACATTTGCTAAACAAATATTACTGAGCATGTACATTATTCCAGAAATTAAGCTGTATTACTTAGCCAATGGGGTGCTGAGGCAAAATACCAGAAATTGGTTAGTTTTCATAAAGGATATTCATTTGGAGTAGAAATTTACAGTCACCAGACCTTAAAGCGTAAGTTACTTCCTTCACAAAAAGCTTTTCCCACGTACTGGAGCAAGATGGCTGCTGACATCTGCCAGGGTTCAGGCTTCCTGGGTTCCTCTCTTCCAAGTATTCATTTCTCTCTGGGCTCAGCTCCTCTGTTTTCTCCACAAGGCCAGATGTAGACTATCAGGTAACTGACTCTGCCTCTCTCCCTGGGCCTTCTGCAGTGTTCTAAGGAGCCATCTCTATTCCTCTGTGTTCTTCTCCTGTTCGTTCACTTCCTGGGCTCCAGCTCAAAACTCCAGCATAAAAACTCCAACTCTGTCCTTTGCCATGTCTTTTTTCTGTGAGTCCCCACCCACCAAGGCCCAATCTAAGCCCTAATCATAATTTAAACACACCCAGGTACAGACCAATTTACAAACATTATCCTATATTTATTTTTGGAATTCATAAACCATGTCAAACTGCTACATAAACTGAGGGCTTTATATTCATTTTTTCATTTAATCTCAAGTCTTTGAGTAGTATTGGTAGTTTATAGATGAGACCGTTTAGCAGCAGATGTTCAATAACATGTTCAAATCATATAACCAAATAGCTCATGAACCAGGATTTGAGTGCAGAATTAGCTTCTGAATTTTTATTCTTAATTCCAGTTATATACTAACAAGATTAGTGTGCATGGCTGTTGCTAAATAATAAAATATTTATTTGATTGTGAAAAGAACTGTTTAATTTTCTATGCTATGCTTAAATATATGAGAAAAAACAATTCTGTAGTTTATTTAAAAAGTATTCACTAGTTGGAATTTATTATGATGCTATTTTTTGCTCTTAGACTTCTAGAGATGTAGTCCATACCACTCATTTATCTGTCTAAATGAGCCCAGCTATATTTTATAACCTTTTTAGGCCTCAGTTTATCATAAATATGGTTATGGAAATATATGGTTAAGTCCATGACACTTTCCTCTTCTAGCAGGCCATAATTCTGTCCTTGAGTACAAATGATTGTTCTTAAAACCTGTGTTCTCACTTTACCTCCCTGGCATGAATTTATGCACACATTTATACAATCAAAAAAAATTCCAGAAAAATAAATTTGATACCCCTCTCCAATAGCCTTCCAGTTACTTTTGGATTTTCCAACACGAACAATAGGCCTCCATGAACCCATAAAATTATTTCACATCTTGTTAATACCTATTAGGTCTCAATTCCCTCTCTGGGTCATATATAAACAGTCTCACTCACATGTCTTATGAATAAATTTTCTTATACTCTTAGGTTCTGAGGCAGTTCCAGTTATTCTTTCATTGATGCTTTCTACTTTGGTTATTTAAAAAATCAATCATATGATATACTACTTTGAATTTCATGTCCCTGGATGCTATTTTATTATTTCTTTCATGTTCCTAACTTTCTCATAGCTATTTTTACAACAGATATTTTTCTGATCTGACTTATGTTACAGCCTTCTCCAATTTAATGCTATCAAAAATTTTCATTAGCATGCTGTCTTCACCCTCTTACACATCATTAGCACCAAACCTGAAGGAGTCCACTTGATATTTCCCCCAGAAGGCTTTAATGCCTATTAATCATTACCCTTTACTTACGATCTTTAAGTTCATTTTTAATTCAAGTGAGTGCATTATTCCCTGGACCAATCTGAACAGAATTTACAAGGAAAGCTGCAGGATCCTTGGCCTCCCAAGGTCTTAAAAGGCATTTTAAAAGTAATCATTACAAAGATCTTATACTGTGCATAAATACCACCTAACAGATCAATTATAAACTCCTTGGTATACCATTTAAAGTACTCTACAATTGTTTATTTTATTTATTTTGAATTTTGGTATTTATATTTTCAACCAAATTTTACCAAATACCCAATACAATCACTTCTCTTACCCAATAGCAGAATCTTTGACAATCCCCTCACATGATATCTCACTCTGCAAATTACTTTGGCTAATTTCTCTCACCTAGGCAGTGCTCCTCAATACTTTTATTCAGTACTTGTCTATCTCTCACTTTTTTTCATTTATATGGCTTTATTAGTTATTTGCCTTTTGTCTTAGTTTTCTAGAGCTGCTATAACAAAGTGTCATAATCTGGATGGCTTAAGAATGAAAAGAAATTTATTATCTCACAGGTCTGAGGACTAGAAGTTCAAAATCCATAGGGGAGAATACATCCTTGTCTCTTCTTCATTCCTGGTGTTTTGATGACAAACCTTGGACGTGAACATCTGCCTCCATGTTCACATGGCATTCTCCCCTGTGTCTGTCTGTGTCTCCTCTCCTTTTCTTATGACACCAGTAATATTAGATCAGAGCCCACCCTAATCAGTGTGACTAATTTAAATTTGCCTAATTCTACCCATGATGAGCCAATTTCAAAATAAGGTCACAATCTGAGGTACTTGGGATTAGGACATCCACACATTTTTTGGAGGGCAGAATTCAACCCACGATATGTTTCCATTTTCGTATTAATGCAAATCAAAGCAAACCAGTTTTTTTTTTGTTCCTTCAGAACAGTAACAATATTGTCTTCTTGTTTATCATCTCAGCACTGCTATTATGCCATACACCCTGTAGGTTGTTTTAGCAGTTTGATATTATTTACGAAGTCCAAGAAGAAGGATTATGTTTGTAAACTGGTCTGTTCCTCTGGATGTGATTCCCTTCGATTATATTAGATTCAGCTGAAATGTCTTTGATTAAATTATATTAAGATTAAGGTTTTGATTCGACCACATCAGTAGAGTGTAACTCAGATTAAGTCCCCATCCACTTGGTTGGCTGATATCAACAGGCACTAACTCTAAAAGACAGAGAAGAATATACATGGGAAGAGAGAGTGCCACAGATACCAGAGAAGAGAACTTTGTTATGATATGGAAGAGGGGAGAACTTTGGTCCTGTGGCCCTGGGAAGAGAGACAAGCCTGTGCCAGCCTTTAGCTGAGAGAGAGGAAGACTGAATCCTTGCAAAGACTGGCAGCCATCTTGCTTCAACACACGGCCACTGACTTTGGTCAGCAACAAATCTTGAGTTGGCCTTGCAACTGTAAACTTTTACCCCAAATAAATAACCTTTATAAAAGCTAACAGATTTTTGGTAATTTGCTCTCCAATCTGCAGAGCAAATTATTTACTCTACAAACTAATAATTTTGTGAAACTGAGTAGTTACCTAACTTTTCTTAGTCTTATTTTCCTCAGCAGTAAAGTCATGACATAAATTTGACTCACAGAATTATTGTGAGTATTAATGAATATATTAATAAAGAATTTTTTTTCTTTAATAGCATGGTCAACCTTTAAAGTTATATTGCCTATTTTTTCACCTCCTTTTAGGTATAACTGATTGACATCTTTTTCATTTACTGGGCTTGCCCTGAACAGTGGACCACCTCTTTATATTCTTAGATGCCATTCATACTTAACAGTTGTTTTAAAATTCAGGTAAACCTGGATTTGACTTCTTGGTTTGCCATTTTCTAGTCATGTATTTTTAACAAATAACTTTTCATACTATAGTTTCATTACATAAATGGAAAGAATACTAATGATACTCATCTCACAGGGTGGGACTTAAAAGAAAAACATGTCACAAATTTGTAGCACATTGTCTGGAATAGAGAAAGAAGTCAACAAAGATCAGGACCCTTCATTGGGGTCCTTGGATTAAGAAGGGAGATCTTTCATAGACCTTGACCTCACTTCAGTCCTCAGTTTCCTTCTTCCCACTGTGCCCAGAGTTTCCTTATAGCAGAAGAAAAAAGCCTGATTGGCTTGACTGCTTTCATTTTTCTACGACAGTATCAAACCATGCTTTACTTTAGAAACAAGTATTTCTGAATGGAAGTGGAATTCACACTTGATTAGCATGAGTCTCTACCATGGTGTCAATCAAGTTTAGCCCATCCTCTGTCCTGCCCCACCCCTATTTGGTGCTTTATTTATCTGTTTGATGACTTAAACTGAATAAATAAGACTACATATTTTAACCACTTATTCTACAATTCACATTAATTTTACAGAAAACCAATTTAAATTTTCAGGTAGATATTGTTTTACTAAAATGAAAAGACTTTTTTTTTAAATGAAGCTTCAGACATAGTATAGAAATCCTTTGAAAAGCCATTCTTCTAATAATAATTTAAACCTAGGGTCATTTTATCTTGGTCTTACATGCATTTGGTCCTTACGTGTTATCTTTTTTCCTTATAAAGTGATTAATGTCTTTGCTATAAAGCAGACAATATTGATATGACCAGTAACAGGGCAATTCTCATTTTTATTATGTGACTACCTAAAATTGGATTATTACAGATTGCAAACAATTTAAAATACTGGGCACATATTTGATAGTGTTTAGGACATCAGGGTATTATTCTGCTTAAATCCTTCTTAACATAAAAAACTAAATAAACAATAACTAATCTCAATAACTAAAGAGCTCAGTGAAATCCCACAGTGTACAGGCATATTAAGAGATAATTTCAACTATAAACATTTGTAAAATATGCAAATGTATGTCTAACATACAAGTAGAGACATTGCCCAAATTTTACTCCTGCCTCGAATCGCACTGAATACTTATAAAGTACCTCATGTGAGACCAGCAGTGTATTAGGGTAATGGATACATGGCTGTTCCCTAACCCTGAGTAATTTGCAATTTTGTTTATTAGTTTATTCATTTATTTGCCAAAGTCAATCCACCAAAAATGAGAAATTGACCAGGTAGAGATGCAGATGACCGTGTGACAAGTGCTGATGAAGGACATAGTGATCCCCTAAATGAGAACGCTGCTATTTACCAGACATTAGCGTGGGAAATGGTGTGGCAAGCGGGAAGCATTTGCTCTCTATGTCCGTGACTGCTTTGTAAGATGGAGGGCAGCTTGTATGCTTTAAAATGAATTGTCTTTTGTTTTGTTGAGCCTTTGGAATTAAACTCTGGGTTTAATTTCACAGTAACAACAGTGGGAAAGGAAAGCTGCTCCAAATAATAGAATAAGAAGAATGTCTTTCAACTGATACAGTCAGGGAGGAAGAGAACGAAGGTGACAAAAATCAAAGGAAGACATCAAGACTATAGAAGGCTGAGTACTGCTTGAACTAAACTCTCCTTGCGACTCCCTGAAATTCTTCAATAAATCTATAAAAGTCACAAACACACAGTGGGATTGAATATGATTGGAAGATGACCACAAGCTGAGTTAGGTATCTAAGATGTTGCACAGCACAAATACCACAATCAGACTATAAAGATGCAGAAAGGCCCAAAGACAGAACTCCACAGAGATTTGGCCTCCTGAGAATGAACATACATTTAGGGAAGTAATTATGGATTTCCACAGGTCGTACTGTTGGGATTTGAGTCAAAGTCAATTTTATCTAGCTGACCTATATATATATATCTGTATGTATGTATGTATGTATATATATGTATGTATGTATGTATATTATAGTGTGTATATTCTATATATTTTAATGTTAACTCATACCTTATTGTATGAAACTGAAAATTCTGAGGAGGAAGAATAATGGGTATGTCAGGAATGGCTTCCCTGAGGTGACCTTGAAGAATGAATAAAACTTGGCCATTTGGAATTTCTAGAAAGGGCAGTCCAATTGGAAAAGATAGTGTGAGCAAAGGCTAGAGCTTTAGTGTTCCCCAGTGAGAAAGCATTTAAAATTTTAAATAGAGTAAGTTCATCTTGTTTCCATAAGTGGCTTGCCTTGGTTTTACATATTATTAGATCCAAATATCCCTCCAACAAACCCATTCTCTTCAACAATGTCAAGATTAAGAGAATTTTAGGCCTGGGGTATAATTGAGTTGCCATCCGTTTTCAGCTGCTTGCATAGGGAGAGTCTGGATTAACAAAATCGTAACTCAATGCTGAGTTGTCTAAGTGAGAAGAGTTTTATGTCCTCTAGAGAACTCCCAAACTTTAGTATACTTCATTTCCATCTCTTAAATTTTTCCTATGCCACCAGGCAGGAATAGGACAAACAAAGTTGGGATGATCAGACACCTTGATGTAAAATAGGTGCTTAGCATAAGTTGTGATCTTTTGAGACAATGTAACAAAATGACCTGACATTTACCTCTTCATGACATTTTTCACTAGCTTCTTTATAAATGTGATGCAACTCTCAAACTATGGAAAATAAGTTTATATAAACTAATGTGCTCACAACTTGTATAAACTGAAAATGTAAACAGGTTGATAAAGGATTCAAGAAATTCTCATTGATCAAGAATTGATTATTAAATGAAATTTTTTGTCTTTGGAGTATAATTCATCTTTTAAAATTAATAAAACAGGCAAACACTTACTGAAAACTTAACATATACTAGATATTATGCTATGCATTTTACATTATTACAGTGAATCCTGATTCTACCATCCTAGTCCAATTTTCTATTAAGACTAGATAGATAAAATATTATAATACAAACCATATTAGGGGATAGCATTTTTGATCACATACAATATATCAGATGCTCTGCTAAACATTTTGCATGCATTTTATCATTTATTTTTTATATTTCCCTTGTGATTTAGGTTTTATTATTATCCTTCTTTTCACTTTAGTAAATGAAAAACAAAAAAGTTAAGTAAATCGCTTCAGATCACCTATCCAGTAAGTGATGGAGCAAAACTGGAATGTAGATAAATTGATTTTGGAAGCCATACTGTTTGGCAAACTTTCTATACAATGCCAGGTAGTAAATATTTTCAACTTTGCAGGTCATATAGTCTGTGGTACAACAATTCAACTTTGCCATTGTATTAGGAAAGCAGCTATAGACAAATAGTAAAGGAATAGGTTGCCTGAGTTCCGATAAAATTTTATTTACACAAACAAGTTGTGGACCAGTTTTAGACTGAGGGACATAGTTTGCCATCCCCCACTCTCAAAGAGTTATAAAACTTGCTGATTCACAGATTCATCTAATGCAGATACTAAATTGCATTGTACAATATATTGAAAATATATTTAAATATGTATTATGATATAGAACCAACATGATCGCCTCTCAACTACTCTACTGCATTACGCTGTCCATGTTTCCTTGTGAAATATATTTTAGAGCCAAGATTTGTATATTTAGAATACTTCATGTGTTTGTTGAATAGACACTAGTTCATTAATTCATAAAGCATTAATTACAAACATAACAATGCTGTGGTATCTATTGAGTATTGACGTTGAAAAAGAAATAGCTTAGCTTTTAGAAGTCAAAGATTGATGAATGAGAAGAGATGAAAGTACCTAGTTATAATTCAGTAGAATAAACTGCAATAATGAATGTAAGTTTTAAAGAAGGAGAAAATGTATTGAAAGAACAAATCATTAGAGTTTTTTTTAAAATTAAATGGAGTACAATTAATTTGAAGGTTTTATAAACAATAAAGTCATAGAGACATTAATTTTATAATCGAATACTTAATTTCACAATTGTATGTAAAGTGGTGAATAAATAATAAAATGATTACTACTTGGTGGTTAACATGTCTGCATTATGAATATCTTCAAATTCATTATTGTTCCTAATAATATAGCATTATTCTAAAAGGATTCTCGGGTCAGGTTCTTTGCAAGCCATAGGTCTTGGCATTGCAATTCTTTCAAGCCTTGTCTGCTTCTCTAGTCATCTGTATTCGGCAGGCTCTGGGCAATAATCATTTTATAGATTTAGGATAACAGCTTCATATTATCCATTTTTTAACTGATTGCTCACTCCAGCAGAATAATCATTTTAGAATCTGGTAATGATCCCCTTTGACAGCTTTTACAGACATATCATTGCATATCATGTGTCTGCGCTGGGTAAATATCTAAGATTGTTTTTAATTGTAAGAAGAGGTTTGTCCAAAAGAATCAAGGAAAGCACAAAACCACAATCAGTGTCATATAAAAGGTACAAATTAACATCAAGAAACATAATTACCTGGCAATTTTGATCCATCATATATATGTAGATAATATGCTTCTCTAATGTGAGTACAGAGTTATTTTGGAAAACAGATGCTTCCTGCTGTCATGTAGGATACATCTGTTTGTGCTCGAGACTGGCTTTTTTTTGTGCCAGCCAAGATAAATAAGGCAAAACCATCTCCTGAAAATCACTGGCAGATATCTGCAGACCATTAATCTCCATCCATCCTCGTTTTGTAGGCAGCATATATTCCACATTTGACACTTACTTAGGGATCTTCTTTACAACATTTTTCCTCTCCCTCTTCTAACCCAGTTCGACTTTGGTCCTGCCTTAAATCATTCTGTTTGACAGACAAAGTCATTCTCTCCACAACAGATTCAAAGTTGTCAATATCAGTTAATATTTCACCGTATTGGACATGTGGCTATATATTATAAATTCTTAGAGATAGGGCCCTCTTGACTTATTATTAGTAGCCATAATTTTACTTATCTGTTGTTTTTTTTAATTGCCTCTCTAGCTTTCTTCCTTTCCCAAGCAATTTTTTGCTTCTCTCTCATATTCTCAGATTCATTAATTCATCACTTTCATGACTTAGCCTTATATGTCTATGTTATTTTATTTTCTCTCTCCTTAGTTTCACATGTCATTTGCTTATGCTTATACAATTCTGAAAGAAGCAGAACAATAAAATTTAGTGAATATTATTTTACTCGCATATGTGTGAAGAAAATCAATTATTCACTTTTCAACCAATTATTTTGAGCTATGGAAACACATTCATTTTTCCCTTAGGGAAGGGTGCAAGGAAAATAACAAATGACTTCTAAACCCCTGAATTTTTCACGTAATCAGCTTGTTGCTTCAGGTTTAAAATTCCTTTTCACAATATCGTTTTCCTAAGTGGTCTCCTGATTTTAAGCTTAAGGTGTGAGAGCTTTACCTAAGTTTAATGGCTCAGAACCCTAAACTGGATGCTGAAATATATTGCTGATTTTCAGGATCTGTTTAGAAGTTTCTAAGAGTGGTTCAAACTTTCTGACAAATTGCAGAACAGTTACTCCTTTGTATGTGATCCTTTGGAAATCATCCACCAGTGAAGTAATTGCTCTAAAAGAAGACAGTGTTAAAGCAATCAAAACTGTAAAATGTAGAATTAAGAGACACTTTGGACCACCCAAATCCCCAGAGTCTGATATTTTTTTAACTACTTCTTGAAAAGGCAGTAATAAGATGTGTGAATTAACTTTTGACATTGAACATACAGAACGAAAGGTGTGTGAGTATTCTTTTTGTCTTTTTCTTTTCCCCCCCTTTTGGCTATTTTATTGTTTAGCAATGCTCCTGTTGTGTTTTAATTTCATAGTATATTTTCCAGATGGATTTTGTTTGGGGACACTATTTAGACATTAAGGGGTTATCACAATATAATTCTAAAATTTTCCTTTCAACTGAGCAATTAAGGACAGAGTTCTCAGCTATTTGACTAAAGAGACTTTATTTCTTTATTTTAGATAACTTCATCAAAATTATGAAAACCAAACCCAGATTACTACTTAGGTTTAAGTTAAAGTTTTAGTGGTATGAAATGGGAAACCGGCCATTCTGGAATGGCAAATTGTAAGTGGGAAACTACTGCTACGGAAATTTTATGTAGCTTCTTACTTAGAATCTTTTCTTAATTTGGAGTATGCTACTCTTAAATGTCCAGGACTATTTTTTATCTCTTAAAATTGAATTATTTTTATCATACTTCTAACACCCAATAATATGAATCAATATTCATATTTACTCATACATTTCAAATCTATTACTCATTTACATATGAATAACTTACTAATAAGTGTTTTGGTTCCTACTAATTTTGACAGTTATGCCAATATTGCTGTACTCTTCTCAGAAAGACAATGTTGCCATTTTCTATTTCCTCTCTTATTCATTCCTTACATTGAATCTAGGCACAAGTTTGTATTAAAAAAAAAAATTTTGCCTATTACTTCTCTTCATTCCTATAGTGCTACACTTGTCTAGACCCTTATCTCCTCTCATTATTTCTACTTCTATCTTCATTTTATAGATAGGAAACTGAGGAATAGAGACAATGAATAAAAGTTTTCTCAGCCAAGACATCTAAGTAGAATTCCTTAGACATGTATAGAGAATTGCAGCTTTGCACTTAAGTTTGTCCAATGACTAATGTGATATTGAAAGTTGTGTGATTTGTGAAGGAGATAGAAAATTCTTGGTTTCTTTGCTATAACAGTTCAGCTTACCCTGACTAATAAAAATGTCTACCTCATAGTCTAGAAAAATAGCGATTGACATGTCATGAGACCACAAAAAATAATTGCTTCCATTATTTCTGCAAAATCAAATTTTATGCATTTTTCAAGGATTGCTAAATATTACCTTTGTTATCCAGTTGTTCCTATTTCCCCCTAGGAAAAAAAATAATATCCCTATCCCAAAGCTGGAATAATACTTCATCTGTTTTAGTATCTTAATTTTAAATGTGTATTACATATATTTCTGTCTGTACTTATCACATTATTAGACTTAATTTCCAAGCAGGAAGAGGTCATGCGTCATTGTCTTGTGTCCTTCATAATTCCTACAATAATGGTTATTGTACATCAGTTATTTTATAAGTGTTGGAAGAAAAGTTCTGATAAATTTTCTTTAGAACTTCATAGGCTATGAAAAGATGCTTCTACCATTTTGGTTCTTATTTCCTAGGCTTTTGATTTGTGACCTATAAATAAAGTTAAGACTCTATTTTCTGTTTTATGGGAGTGGGTAAACTCGAGACCTACTGAGAATGCTGGACCTTTGGGGACTAGACTCACAATGTTACATGCCTCATAGCTGTTAAGCAACCTGAAGGGCTATCACTTCAAATTTGTGCCTCAAAATAGGCCAACTATCTACAAAGTATAGACTTTTGGGAGTACTTTATTATAGTTGAACCACAGACATGAAGTCCGAAAATATCATTGATCTATTGAGATCGTTATTGATTTTATCAGGACAAAGTTCCCCTCTGTATTTAGTGCAAAGCCTGGTGACCAGGGCAGTTAGGTTTTGGACAAACATGTTCAACCACATTCTCTTCCAATTTACTTCATAACTTGCCAAGGGTCCACATTCTAATCCCTAGCTTATGCTTGAACTAGAAATCCAAATCAACTTCTTCAGAAACATCTGTTCAGCCAGCTGTTCACTACTCTTATTCAGTGTTCTTCCAAAGTGAAGCTAAAATATCACCTTGCTCCTATGACTTCAAATCTGCTTCCTAAGGCTTCATAATCCTCTGTGGTGTCTCCTGGTTTATCCACCTATGCATACATTCATCATTCATTGATTTGCTCTTTTAATTATTAAATCACTCCATTATTATTGAACCCTGAATATAGGCAGGCATTGTACTATGAACCACATACGACTGGTGAATTAAAGTGACCATTGTCTCTCCCCCCATAGGGAAGTTTTTCTTCATGGGGATTCATTTGTTACCACCTAAATGTGTAAGTGTCTATTGTAGAAAGCAAGTTTGACAAATGCCCCATTTCCCTCTAGCTATGGTCACCTAGAATCAATGCATAGCTTGTTTTACCTTGAGAGGTTAACATGAAGTCATTTGTAAACTTTCAATGTAATGTCTTAAGACTCAGCTCAATCTTTATTTTGTATGGTTA
Organism: Dasypus novemcinctus; assembly: GCF_030445035.2. Taxonomy (NCBI): domain Eukaryota; kingdom Metazoa; phylum Chordata; class Mammalia; order Cingulata; family Dasypodidae; genus Dasypus; species Dasypus novemcinctus. Next base: position 23,034,440 of record NC_080675.1, read on the forward strand.
GTGGCAAGTTTCCTCATTGTTGATGCGTGTGTTTCCTCAGTCATTTCTACTTCATGTCTGAATGCACTCTAACTCTGGAAAAACTCTCATGCTTACTTTCTGCATCTCATCTTTGTATTATTTCCCCCGGTTACTCATCCTTATGGCTTTGATTAGTGTTACCCTCAGCTGTGTCACTTTTTATTGGTGTTATTTCATATCTATATGCAACTTTAATGGAGCAGATATGCTGCAGCCACTTCCCTCACCCAGTCCACCTATGACAGCAAGTTCAAGGGTAAGACTATCTGGATACAATTCACTGTGGTACATAATCATTTGGCTGCATCTAACAGGGCCCATCAATGGAAGAGCTAAAATGGAGGATAAGCTGTGACTCAGGTAATATAGATCTCCAAATACATTTTGACATTGATCATCCAGATACAGAAATTGTGCACCAGTTAGCATTTTGCAGAACTGGCTATTTATTTGGCTAGGTTTATATCTTAATGCTGGTAAAGGAAAAGGTCTTTTCATTTACTTTGCTCCCAGGTGAGAATAATTTAGTGTTTATGGCATAGTGAGATGCCATACAATCATGTGTATGTGTGTATGTGCATATGCACATGAGTGTCGTGGTTAAAGGATCATTGTGACTGACAAGAGAAGCTGGGTGAGTGATGCCAGCAGGCAATATGATGACATGCAACAATCAGAGGTGCAGGGGCCCAGTGTAGTGTCCTGTAGACTATAGAATAATGACAGGCCTTGAGGAAGATAGTTATCTAGTTCTGAGTAATTGCAGCTCATGGCTTAGTCATGTTAATATCCCTGATTGAGAGTAATAATTTTTTAACTTAAAAAATTTTATTAAACTGTATCATTCATACATGACCATACATAAGCAATGTGTATAGTAGAAGTTGTGAACTTAAAAAACAAATATGCATAACATGATAAAGGGATTCCGTACTTCATCCCACCACCATACCTTGCATTATTTTGAAACATTTGTAACAATTGTATTGTTTTTTTATGAAAGAGCATCATCAAATTATTACTACTAATTATATAGTCCATGTCTTACATTTGCTGTGTTTTCTCCCAAATCACCTTATTAGTTTTTTGTTCATAAACCACACAATTTATCTAAAATGTACAATCAGTGGCATTTGGTATAATTACAGAGTTGTGCATTTATCATTTCAATCAATATTAGAGTATTTTCATTACTCCAAAGATGAAAAAAAAACATAAAAACGAACAACTATCATACCCACATGAGCTCTACTAATTACAAATCCTATGATGTGCTTTTGCCATTTCTTTTAATTTACATTCACAAACAACTTTTTACCAATTCTGCACAGATTAAGCCCTAGCTTTCCATTCTCTAAATACTATTAACAATTATTCCATTCTCTAAATTCTATTATCTGGTGACTTATATTCCAGCTATTAACGCCATGAGTTTTCTCATTATATCTAACTCATAATAGTGAAATCACACAATAATTGTCATTTTGTACCTGCCTTGCATCACTCAACCTAATGTCCTCTAGGTTCATCCATGTTGTCACATGCTTCACGACTTCATTTCTTCTGACAGCTGCATAATATTCCATCATGTATGTATACCACAATTGGTTTATTCCTTCATGAGTTGATGGACACATGGGTGGTTTCCATCTTTTGGCAATCCTGAATAACACTGCTATGAACATCGGTGTGGAGATGTCTGTTCGTGTTACTGCTCTCCAGTTCTCCCAGGTATATACCTAGTAGTGGTATGTTGGGTCACATGGCAAATCTATATCTAACTTCTTTAGGAACCACCAAACAGACTTCCACAATGGGTGTACCTTTCCACCTTCCCACCAACAGTGAATAAACTTTCCTATCTCTTTACATCCCCTCCAACACTTGCAGTTTTCTGTTTTTTTTTTTTAAACAAATCAATTTATTAATACTGTCATATATGCAATATCACTCACATTCGTGTTTTACATGAGGTTTTACTATCTAATACAGTCCCATGTTACAGTTTTTAGCTTTCCTTCCAGCAATATGCATGATCTTAGACTTTCCCTTTCAATGACTGTCATACCCTTATAATAGCTCTGGTAGTTACAAACAGCATGATATGCTTCACCATATGTTTTTTTCCCTTTCAGGCTACAGCACTTCCTTTACTATCTCTTGTAATTCTGGTCTTTTGGCAACATAGTCTATCAGTTTTTGTTTGTCTATAAAAACTTTGAACCCACCCTCATTTTTGAAGGACAGTTTTACCAGATACAGAATTCTTGGATGGCAGTTTTTCTTTTTCTCTTTCAAGATGTCATACCACTTTCTTCTCACCTCCATGGATTCTGATGAGAGGTCAGCACTTAATCTTATCAAGTTTCCCTTATATGTGATGCAATTCTTTCCTCTTGTGGCTTTCAGAATCCTCTCTTTATCTCTAATATTTGTCATGCTGAATAGTAGGTGGTGTCTCGGGGTTGGTCTATTTGGATTTATTCTGTTGGGGTGCATTGTCCTTCATAAGGGTTGGGAAGTTTTCAGTCATCTCAAATATTCTCTCTTCCCCCTTTCCATTCTCTTCTCTTTCTGAGACACTAATAATGCAAATGTTTCTGTGTTTTGCATTTCCATTCAATTCCATGAGAATCTTCCATTTTTTCCATTCTCTTCTCTTTCTGTTCTAATGTCTTTTCAAACTCTGATGTGCTGTCTTTGAAATCACAAATTCTGCCTTCAAGCAATTCAAATCTGCTCTTATGTGTCTCTAATATATATTTTTTTTAATTTTTAAAAACTTAATTGAAGTATATTGCTCATACATAAACATACATAAACAATCAGTGCATTGTAATAGTTGTGAACTTACAAAACAAACATACATAACATTATACAGGAATCTCATGCCTTATCCTAACATCAATACCTTGCATTGCAGTTAAACATTTCTAACTAATAATTAAAGAGCATTGTCACAATAATACTACTAACCAAAACATTTTCCCCAAACCACCCTATTATTATTATTGTCTTTATATCATTTATATATGAACAGATATAAATAATATGTATATAATAAAATTGTGAACTTACAAAGTAAACATGCATAACATCATACAGGGGTGCCATATATCAACCCTCCACCAACACCTTGCATTGTTATGAGATGTTTGTTACAAATTGTGAAAGAATATTGTCAAAATCTTATTACTAATTATAATCCTTACCTTATTTTAGTGTATTTTCCCCCAACCTGCCCTATTATTATTTGTTTAATATATTTTTATGACAGAAGTTGTAGACTTATAAAGCAATCATGAACATGTCCAGAATTCCCAAACAACACCCCTCTATCAATACACCACACTGTGGTAGAATATTTGTTACAGTTTATAAGATAATATCATCTGATTATTACCAGGTCTATAGTATATATTTGGCACACATGTTCTATACTGCCCCATTATTGACACAGCACATCTTTGACATAGATGCAAGAATATATTATTACTGCTAATCACAGTCCATAGGTCAGTCCAGTTGTATTTTTCTCATGCTTCTCCTCTTTCCCACCACTCTGCAATAGTGACGTACATTTGCTGTAGCTCACAAAGGATCCTCTTGCATCTGTAACATCAACCACAATTCTCATCTACCTTTCCTTTACCATGCTATTCAGTTCCTAGATTATTCTCTAGCATTCTGTCAATTGGCATTTACATCCATAGACTACCAATTTCAGCCAAATCCTCATTCATAAACTAGCTGTTACTCACTATATGTTACCATCCGCTCTGTACATTTCCATACTTTTACATTAAAGGTAATTAAAACTTCTACATACATTAAATATCAGTAGTCAATCTCAGTCCTCCTCTTTTCTCCTTTAAGAATCCACCACCTACCACCAGGGCTTGAAGATATTTTCCAACAATTTCTTCTAGAAGCTTTATGATTCTTGCTTTTATTTTAAGGTTTTGGATCCATTTTCAGTTAATTTTTGGATAATTTGTGAGATAGGAGTCCTCTTTCATTCTTCTGGCTATGGATATCCAGTTCTCTCAGCACCATTTGTTGAATGGACTGTTTTGCTCAAGCTGTGTGGGTTTGACAGACTAGTCAAAAATCACTTTACCATACATATGAGGGTCAATTACTGAACAATCAGTTGGGTTCCATTGGTCTATGTGTCTGTCTTTATGCCAGTACCATGCTGTTTTTACCACTATTAGTAGATAATATGATTTAAAGTCTGGAGATGAGGGTATGCTTTACCTTTTTAAATGTTTCTAGCTATTCAGGACCTGTTACCCTTCCAAATAAATTTTATAACCTTGTTTTCAATTTAAAAAAAATTCTGGTGGAATTTTTATTGGGATTGCATTGAATCTGTATATCAATATGAGTAGAATTGACATTTTAATGATATTTATTCTTCCAATCCTTGAGCATGGAATGTTCTTCCGTTATTTAGGACTTATTTGATTTCTTTTAACATTGAGTTGCTGTTTTCTGAACAAATGCTTTGTATTGTTGGTTAAGTTTATTCCTGACTATTTTGAGTTTTATCTGTCATATTTCATTTTCACCACTCTTTTGATACTTTGCTACTTTTATTGATATACTCTTCATTTCTAGACCCTGTTCCAGTCCTTTCTCTCCTGACTTTTCTTTTTCAGGCTTTAGCACACCCAGGCTTTAGTATTTCCTGAAAATCCAGTCTCTTGTTTAGAAATTCTCTCAGTGCCTGTCTATCTGTGACTATTCTAAACTAGCCCTCATTTTTGAAATGCTGGATTTAAAATTCTTGGCTAGCAGTTTTTCTCCTGTAGTATCTTAAATATATCAGACCACTGTCTTCTTGCCTCTATGGTTTCTGGTGAGAAATCAGTGCTTAATCTTATTGGGTATCCCTTATATGTTATGCATTCCTTTTTTATTGCTGTTCTCAGAATTCTCTTTGTGTTTAGCATTTGAAATTCTGATTCATATGTGAATCAGAGTTGGTCTATTTGGATTTTTTTCAGATGGGAGTCCATTGTGCTTCTTGGACCTGGATATCTATGTCCTTCAATGGGGTTGGGAAATTTTCTGTCATTATTTCTTCATATATTCCTTCTGCCCCTTTTCCCTTTTTGTCTCCCTCTGAGACACCCATGACACCTATGCTTGCATATCTTTTGCTTCCATTTAGTTCCCTGAGACCTTTTTCAATTTTTTCCAGCCTTTTCTTCTCCTGTTCTTTTCTATGTTCACTTTCAGAGGCCATTTCTTCAAGCTCACCAATTGTTTCTTCTGTCTCCTCAAATCTGCCTTTATATGATTCCAATGTTTTTTTTAAAAATTTCATTTATTGCACCTTTCATTCCCGTAATATCTGCTATTTTTCTATGTGTGCTCTCAGATTCTTCTTTGTGTGCATCCAATGTCTTCTTTTTTTTTCTTTTTATCTACCTCATGCTAGGGATGGAGTCCAAATGGCAGCTGTCTGCTTCTTTCTGACTTGGATAGGTTCAATCTTTAGCAGTTCTTATGGTTATATTTAAGCTAGCCAAATCTACCAATCAGTTACTGAAATCGGTGGCCAACCTTCTCTTCCTCCCCTGTCTTTGGGAAATGGAGCTTCCAATTTTGTCCACAGTATAGCTCCTGGGCAGCTTGCACTGCCAAAGTAGGACAATCACTGCCCCCCATGGCTTGGCTGGTAATTTCCCAGAGAGGCTGGCATAGGTCCCCCCAGCTTCCTCCCTGCTGGAGGTGGGACTGGGGTGTAGGCTAGAGCTGAAATCTGATCTGGATGGAAGGAAGCTGGTCCCTACCGGCACTGTGATTTTCAGTCCACCCCATTTCCCCTCTTGCCAAGCATGGAGTTAAGATGGCAGCTACTGGCCTCTTTCTAACTTGAACAGGTTCACAATTTAGCTGTTCTTAGGATTATACTTTAGCCTGCCAAATTTACTCATCAATTAGCTGAAGTTGGTACCCAACCGTCTCTTCCTCCCCCATTTTTGGGAAATAGAGCTTTCAGTTCCAACCATGGAATAGTTCTGGATGCAGCTTATGCTTCCAGGGGAGGATGGGCACTGGCCTCCATGGTCTAAAGCTTTCTATTTATGAATCTTTTCTTCAGCTGGGAATTCTTCCTTCCATTCTTTCAAGGATCTTGAAGGATGCTCTTCTGGTCTCTTGGAGTCCAGAATGTGCTTCAGCCAGCTCCAGATAGCTCTGGGTATTTACTAACTGCCCTGCAGCAGGAACTTATTCTAAGTGCTCCTTACTCTGCTGTACCTTGCTGGTTGTCTTCTAATGTATTTTTAATCTTAACCATGATGTCTTTCATTCCCATCAGGTCTGTTTCTTTTCTTTACAGGTTTTCAAATTGTTCTTTATGCTCTCTCAGGATCTTCTTAATATCCTTTACTTCTTTTGTCATATTTTCTGTAAATTCTTTGAAGTGTCTTAGAAGAATTATGTGATTATCACTAGTTATTGTATTAAATCCTGTATCTATTCAGGATGTTTGATTAGTTCTTTTGGCTGATCTATCTATTCTTGTTTCCTAGATTGACTTGTTTATTGTTTTTTGTTTTGTTTTGTTTTGTTTTATGTCTAGGCATCTGAATATGTTGGTAAATTTACTCTGATGGCCAATTTATCTCTATTGCCATTTGTTTGTTTTTGTCACTTCTTTGGTATTTGGTTCAACTTATTCTTAGTCTTCACAATTGCCCAGCTTAAATTATCAAAATTGAGCCATGAACTCCCTAATGGGGTGCAGGTTTTCTCCCAGGGGTAGGATACAAAGAGAAATGAGGTTTTGTCCATGCAGTTTTCAGAAAAGCCAGCAGATGGTTCTCATCAACGCACCTTCCAGTGAGGTTTTTCAGTCTGGGCTTTCCTGTGTTCCTGTGTTGAATTTCCAGAATGGAGGTTCAAACTGGGCTCTGCTGGCTGAATTCAATGAAGAAAAGCACCCTGACTCCCCCCTTCCCCCCCTTTTCCCTTGAAACAGCTGACAGGGAAGAAGATGTCTGTTCCACTCCCCATTGGCAGGGATCTAGGGGTTTTATTTCAGTTTAATATCTTGGGGATGGGGAATGTGAGCACTTTCCTAATTGTCATGGGGATTTGCTAACTCATGTTTGTTGTTTTGGCTTCTTTGTCTCTCTGTCCCTGACCCTCCTGGGAGTTGTGTAGCACTGTCCTGGTCTGCTGACCCCCAAGCAGGTCCCTGGGACAGCTTTTGGTTCTTTCTCTATTGTTTTTGTGAAAGTATTGAGCTCTGCCTGCAAGTTCGATGCCATCATCTGGTAACTTCATTTTTAAATGTGAAGAGTAAATATAATCAATGGTAATACTAGTTGTTTATTTTTAAAGACTTCCCTCTTTCAGTGCTATCTTCAAAATCTAAAGAAAAAATGACAAATTATGCATCAGCTTATATCATTTTTTTCATAACTATTCACTAGCATGATCTCCAATATTCTTTTTTTAAGTTTTTTTAAAATTTTATTTTATTTATTCATTTTTTAAAAAAATATTACATTCAAAAAATACGAATCCCCATTCACCCCCATTGCCCCCACCCCACCACTCCCCCCACAGTAACACTCTCCCCCATCATCATGACACATCAGTTGCATCTGGTGAGTACATCTCTGGGCATCGCTGCACCCCATGGCCTGTGGTCCACACCATAGCCCACATTCTCCCACGTTCCATCCAGTGGGCCATGGGAGGACATACAATGTCTGACAATTGTCCCTGCAGCACCACTCAGGACAACTCCAAGTCCCGAAAATGCCTCCACATCTCATCTCTTCCTCTCATTCCTTGCACCCAGCAGCCACCATGGCCACTTTTTCCACACCAATGCCACATTTTCTTGATTATTAACCACAATAGTTCATGAATAGAATATCATTAAGTCCACTCTAATCCTTATTGTATTCCTCCTTCCTGTGGACCTTGGCTTGGTTGTGTCCATTCCACATCTATGTTAAGAGGGGGCTTAGATTCCACATGGATACTGGATGCAATCCTCCTGCTTTCAGTTGTAGGCACTCTTGGCTTCATGGTGTGGTGGTTGACATTCTTCGATTCCATATTAGCTGAGTGGGATAAGTCCAATAAATCAGAGTGTAGGAGCTGAAGTCTGTTGAGGCTCAGGGCCTGGCTATCATATTGTCAGTCCAGAGATTCAAATCCCCTAGATATATCTTAAACCCCAGCACCAACTACAATTCCAGTAAAATAGCATGAAAGGCTTGTGAAAAGAGATCACATCTGAGTCCAGGGCCGTCATACAGAAACACCAGCTCCAAAGAAGGGCCAACTGACAAGGCAGTGGACTCCATGTGCCATGACCATAGAACCTGTGGGTCTCTTTAGCCCTCAAAAGAACCAATACCTGGGGTTGTATCTACTTTATCTGTCTCTGAGACTGCTCAGGTGTGCATAAGGGCAATCCTTCTGACAACCTCCAGACTCTTTTTTAGAGACTCATAGCCATATAAACTCATTTGTCCTTTCCATTTCCCCCTTACTTTAGGTCAAACAGTATTTTTAACTCCTGTTATTATATGTAGACAGGGATATTCTGCTGGTCCACGTTGAACCTTTAATTCAAGGTCATTTTCTAGTTACGTCATCAGCTAGTACTTGGTAGTGATCCCTCGGTGCCAGGGAGGCTCATCCCCGGGTGTCATGTCCCACGCTGGGGGGAAAGGCATTGCATTTACATGCTGAGGTTGGCTTTGAGACTGGCCACATTTGAGTAACATGGAGGCTGTCAGGAGAGAACTCTTAGGCACAGTGCTGCTCTCGGCCTTGTTCTTATTTCAGGTGTATAGGCTCACAAGCATAGTCATTAGTATCAGGGGGTCACTGTTGGACCCTCATTCCTTCCTGTTCCTTGCCGTTGCACCTGGGGGACTGCCACTGCTCCCCTAGGGACCACGACAGAGCCCCCCCCCACTTCCCCGACCAGGAACCCAGTACCCCCCCAGCTGTTGTTTTTAATTGTTTCCACTATGAATATATCCAAACATTTCCATGCACCCTGGACACATGCCCTGTATAACTCCCTGTCAACCATATGTCTTCTGTCAATAACATCCCATACCAGTATTCTTCCATTGCCATTGTTGAACCACTCTGTGATCCAAAACTTCCTGAAAAGTGAAGCCCAATATAATGTCAGGTTTCCACAAAACTCCTCTAACAGATATATATTGCTATCATTTGCCCCAAATAATCTCCATTCCACACTTATCACCCCCAATCCCAAATTCTTGAAACAGCATCACTTTTCTTCATAACTATTTCAAAAGCAAAATTATGTCAACCCAATAGGAGCTGACTTTTTGTTTGACCTCAACTCTTTAGCCACAGTTGACTTGTCTAGAGAGAGTTAATCATCCCAAGCTATTATTCAGCCTCCTCAACCAATTAGTCAAGAACCATTAACTGACTTGTGTTTGGCCAATTCAAAGCCTTTTTCAGAGTATTTCAAACTAGAACATAAAAAAGTCTGTTCTCCATTCATAACAAAAGCTGTGGATGGAGATGTGAAGCGCAGTAGGCATTGTGGTTGCTGACCAATATGAGGTGGAAGACTAATTACATTGAGAAGACGTAAACTGACTGCCAGAGGAGAGCAGATAAAAGGTGGAAAGAGGGATGATGTCTCGTAAATATTAAAGTCATTGTTTTTTTTTCTGGTTGAGTAACAACTAGATCCAAGTTATGTTGTTTTTCCTTTCTTTGCATTTATTGAGCCAATAAATTCCTATCTGTCCAAACTATTTTAAGTTCAACTGCATTAACATACAAATGGTTCCAATGTTCTTCCAGATTTTGATATCAGTGCCTAAAACTTCTCTGGTTCCTATCACTAAGGAAAATGTAAGCTGTCATATCCAACTTAATTCTAACTTCTGATTTCCCCCTTCTCTTCCTCTTCCACATCTTTCTCATAGCACAGTCTATATCTGAAAGTTTCTACCTGGACATCAATTTCTAGAGCCAATTCTAATCTGTGGTCAGAGATATTTAAATAGCTTCCTCCATTCCCCAACTGCACATATCCCTGGTATGTAAATTATTTTTGCTAGTTTCTAACCCTGACTCAGTTTGACTTCATCTAATTATCCTATATCCAATAACCAAACCATTCAGGTAACTTGGAGTCTACTTTGATTCCTGGATCCGATTCATTGTTCTATTAGATTACCTGATATTCATTTTTATCCCTAGCTGTTGCTTATATATTTTTCTTACATGTGTCCTCCACAAAGACTGGGAACTTTCTACTGAGCTCTGGTTAATATTGTGGCCTGCCTAATATCAACTGACAAAATACCTGACTACCTGCCTATTTGACTTGTTGAGTTCACCTATCTTGGACTCTCAATTCCATTGTTAGAAGACTGAAGCAGCGTCTGCCAAAAAATATTGGATCTTTTTCTCCTTCCCTTAAATTATTAAAAGCCTTTTTCGTCTCATATTTTAGACTGACTTTAACCCTTTTCTCAGACTCTTTCTCAACCTCCAGGCCAGAATTATTTCCCAGGTTTCTGTCCCAGGCTAATATGCAAGGACAAATTCAGGTATATTGTTTTTCCTCTCCTTCTTATTGAGAATAATAAATACACATTTTTAATTCTCAGATGAACCTTGTTGAAGTAATAAAAGACAGGACATGAAATTTCACAGATGGAGAAATAAGGGGAATTACTCTCCCTTGAATTCTGCTGAAAGTATCTAAGAAGTTGCTAGAAAATATAAATCGTGTATGGTGATTTTTTTCTATCCCATTGTTGCACATGTCAAATATGCAAGATATATTGTCTTGACAATGCAAAGTTGGGCTTGGAAATATATTGACAACTTTTTTTTACAAAGCCAAGAATAAAGAAAATACAGGTATTTTATGATCTGAAAAAGGTTTGGTTTGTGAGTATCCTGAAAATAAAGCTGTCATCCGATTTCAAGAGGCAGTGCTTTCCTCATTCCGTGCTTACAAGGATCTCTGTTTTCCTGGAGACTCTCAGTACTCTCATTACAGAGAGCTTTGCATCTAGGATTTCTTAGTCTCTTGGAGTAACAATAGTAAGTGAATATAGAAGGCCAAGTCCTCTGACTTGGGCCACCTCTGACCCATCTGGAGGAAAGACTAGACTTTTCATCACATATTTCCTTTTTATTTGTGGGATCATTAAAAAAAAGTTATAGGCACTCAATTGGACAGACATACAAGTCTATGTACTAAAGAAGCTCACAAATTTGTGACAATATATAAAAATATATTTACAATTCAAGGTTCTATATGGAGCAAAAGGAGTACATGCTGAATGTGACTACTGCTTTGAAGACCAAGTGTGCACATTTTCATCTTAAGGGGTTGTGGAGATGGTATAGAATTAAAGAATGGAATGTGTCAAAGTATTCTTCACAGTGCAATTGAAGCCTAACACCTTAATTATTTTAAGGATGATGAATATGGATTTTGGTGGAGAGGTAGCATTCCAAGTAAAATAAATTGCACCTTAAATGTCACTCTGATGTTGTGTGGTTTGTTCTAGAAAATATGAGTAGGTCACTGTTGCTGCACAGTGAAGTATGAGGCTTGGTGGTACTTTGAAGTAGGAGGGAGTAAGTTTTAATACATGCAGATAAGAATTGGAAAACAAACAAGATTTGATCATGGCGAATTTTATCATGTGAAAGGATTTAGAATTTACCTATAAGCAATTACAAGCTAGTGAAGGAAATTAAGCAATGAAGTGACATATCAGAGTTTTCTCTTAAAGAAATCTCTCTGAGCTCAAGAAGTATGGAAATTCTTTCTCAGCTGATGACAACTAATCCAAGGAAATTGCTAATTCAAATTAATCCACTTAAAATGTAAAATAAAATGTTGCTTAAAATGAAAGCTTTTTATTGTGGTTTTAACTTAGAAAAAACTGTAAATGAAAATAAATTAATTTTACCTTAGGTCATATTCAGGTCCAATTATCAGTAATATGTTAATTCATATAATTAAGAAGAAAAATTAACTTTACTATATTTAGTGTACATTTTCCTGAAAAATTCTTGATAACATGCTTTGGGTCCTGCAATTTACGTTCAAATTTGATATCATTACTTTCAGGAGGATCAAAATTATTTTGACAGGCTTACTAATTTTTCCGAGGTGAGTTGTGTTAATTCATTAATATTTGCATCATTTTCATTATTCTCATTAATTATATCTTCTAAAGTTGCTCAATGGTTTAAGCCTTCTCAATGATCCTTTGAAATGGTTTTGTGTATGCTCTGCAGTCCCATCACTTTTTCACATGGGACCTCTTATAAGAAAAGAAATAGAAGCACCCCTTTCTCAAGAAAAAATGTTCATAATATATGTACTAGCCTATGATAATCATAGGGTAAATGCCACCCCTAATTAGTAACTGTGCCGTACATGACCAACCTAACTCTGTTGTGATTGTCTTTATATTCGAATTCTATCCAACAACACTCCCATCTACACCTTGGAATCCCTCATCTTTTGCAGGGTAAGCAACATAAATTTGCGATCAATTTGCAAGATGTGCACTTTGCAAGATAACACTATATGTTTGCCACTCTTGTAAACATGATTCATTCTACAGGGAAGATGATACAAAACGATAGGGAAAGACACTAATTCTAAGCAGATAGCAATACTAAGAAGGGATCAATTTTGTAAATGATTGTTGATCAATAAATATCTTCTTATTTTGAAAATTTTTTCTTCCCTCCATAACCTCTTACATATGGGGTGTTGGATAAAGATGATTTGGAATAAGAGGACTGGAGAGACTGGGGCATTCTAGAAAACAAAGCAAACTAAAGTATTTAGAATAATACAATTGGTAGGGCTTGGTGATAGGGTGAATATGGTAGGAGAAGAAAGGAATGCTACAGGGGAATCTAAGGCAGTGTTAGGACTCTGGCATGGGAACATTATGTGGCTGGTGTGGATTTTCTCCATATTAGGAGTAAAAAAGTCTCCTTTAAGAAGAGGCAGAATGATAAATGTTAAAGACAGTAATAATTTCTAAGGAGCAAGAAAAAGAATAGTTCTGGCCAAGAATGGAAAGGAACATTAAGAAAAGTTATAAGAGTTTTAGTATTCTTAAGGCTGCCAAAGCAATATACCAGATATAGTTTGCTTTTATAATGGAGACTTGATAATTTATAAGCTTACAGGTCTAAGGCTGGAAATATGGCCAATGCAAGGCATCAGCAGAAGATACTTTCTCTCTGAGCTGCAGTCATGGGTGATTAGGCGCATGGCAGGGTGCAATGGTGGCATCTGTTGGTCTCTGCCTTCTTCTCCAAGCTCTGTTGCTTTCAGTTTTTTGCTGCCTCTGGTTTTTTTCTCTGATGCTGTGGTTTTCTCTCTCCTGGGTTCTATTGATTTAAGCTTCTGGCTCCTAGGGCTTCCTCTTTCAGCCTCTAGAAATTTTACTCTGTGTTTCTGTATATTTCTCCCATTTATAAAGAAGAGGATTAAGACCCACCCTGGGCCATGCAATCTAATTGATAGTCCTTAACTGAAGGAATTTAATAAAAAACTCCCACCTGCATTAGTTTTATACACAAAAAGAGAATGGATTAACTCTATGTGCATGATATTCTGGGATCCACCAACTTCAGACTATTATATTCCACTCTCAGGACCCAAGAATGACATGTTCTTCCCAATGCAAATACATTCATTCCATCGTAGTATTTCAAAGGCCTTAAATCACTTCAGTAAAGAAATAAGCAGAAAATCAAATAAAAATCATGTAGTCTATCCTAGGGCAAAATTTCCCTCAGGTTGTGGACCTGTGAAACTTAGAAATCAAGTTATCTACTCCCAAAATACAAAGGGGGGATGGTCACTGGATAAGCATTCCCATTGCCATAGGGAAAAATTGGAAGAGAAACAGGGGTAATAGTTGCCCCAAAATATCAAAAACCTGCAGTGCATACTCCACTAGATTTCAAAGTCTGAGAGTCTTCTAAAGAACAATGTCTTGTCCTTTGGGCCCAATGGAGTAGTAGTGCCACTCTTTCCAAGGACTGGCCCAGCAGCCATATTCTTAGCTCCACCCTCATCAAGTGTCTGGGTGGCAGCCAAATTCTAGGTACTACTCTCTGAAAACAACTGGGTGATGACCAGACTTTCCCAATCATATGGGTAGAAGCTCAACCCCTTCAGAACAGTGGGGGTGGTGGCCAAACTCTCCCCAATTCCCAGGGAATGTTCTCCATATTTTCTGAAGCCTGGAATGACAGCATTCTTCCTGAATGAGGTGGAAGGCCCACCCTCTCTAAGCTCCAGGGTATACTCATTCCTTCTACACTCATGAGTAGGTTCACTCTCTGGGCCCAAGAAAAAAGCTTTCAGTTCAGACCTCAGCTTTCATGGTACTGCCTTTGAAGTCATTTTTCCTTCAGTCTCTTCCTTTTTTTTATGTCCTTTTTAGATCAGGCTGGCAGTGGTTCCATTCAAACAGACTTCACCAAAAATTGTCAGTTTCACAAACCAACAACAAACGGAGTTCCAAGTGGTCAGACAATAAGACTTTCCACAGGTCTTTTCTGGACAGCTGTATTTTCAATCCTGACTTACACTAAAATGACTGGCTGGTTCCAAGTTCAGTTAAGTCCTCACATGGAACATTATTCTCTGGAGACTCACTTTCCAGGGCTCAGACTTTTCCAAGTCATCAATTTCTGGTTTCCTTGTTCCCAGGAGTTCAGTTCTCAGTTTACTCTTTTCTTCTCACATTTTGATATAAGCTGCAAGGAGGAATCAGGTTGTACTTTACATATTAGTTTGGAAATTTCCTCAGTTTGTCATTTTCAAATTCTGCCTTTAATCTAATATCAGAACACAATTTTGTCATGTTCTCTGCCACTTTAAAACAAAGATCACCTTTTCCCAGTTTGCAATTACATAGTCTTCATATCTGTCTAAGCTCTAATCAAGAAGTACCCTTTTAGTCTTTATTAAGGAAAACAGACAGGAGATATCTGTAAATACTAAGAGATTTTATAAATTTATCTCATGTAACCATGGGGATGCACGAGTTCATATTCCACAGGGCAGGCTGCAAGTCAGGAGCTCTGATGAAGGTCCTGGATGAGTTCCTCAGGAGCTGCTGAATGTTTAAAGTAGAGATGGGAATTCTCTCCCTGAACACTAAAATCACTTCTCCTATTAAGACTTTTCACTGATTGGATGAAACATAGACTAGGAACTTGTCTCAGTTGATTGTAGACATATTCAGTCATAGATGTAATCAACTCTCTGATGATTTAAGCCCATGAAATGCCCTCATAGTATATTTAGATCAGTGCTTGCTTAACCAAACAAGTGTGTCCCATTTCCTGGATGAGTTGTCCATATTTCTACTTTCTTCTTCAAAGCCATCTTGACCTTTTCTATCAAGCATCTCACAATTCTTCCAAAATTTATACCTTACCCACTTGAAGAAACATCCCCATGTTTTTGGTATTTGTAATCACAGCACCCCATTCTCCTGGTACCCATTTCTATTTTAATTTGCTAAAGATTGCCAAGGTAATATACTAGAAAAGTGTTGACTTTTACAATGGGGATTTATTAATTTATATGCTCACAGTTCCTAGGCTGGAAAATATGTACAAATCAAGGCATCAGTAGGAGATGTTTTCTCTTCAAACTGCAGCTATGGATGGTCAGACCCATGGCAGGGCACAACGGTGGCATCTGCTAGTCTGTCTCTGCCTTCTCTTGTAGTTTCCCTTGTTTTTAGCTTCTGGCTGCCTCATGCTTTTTCTTTGCTCATGTGGCTTACTGTCTCCCATGATTCGTTCATTTCAGCTTCTGGTTTCTGGGGCTTCCTCTTTTAGCTTCCAGGAGTTTTTCTCTGTGCCTCTGCATGCTTCTCTCATTTATAAAGGACTTCAGTAAGAGGGTATATTTGTCAGCCAAAGGGGTACTGATGCAAAGTACCAGGAAACTGTTGGCTTTATAAAAGGTATTTATTCGGGAGAAAAACGTATAGTTACAAGGCCCAACCTAAAAAGCTCAGCTCAAAATTGGTTTCTCACCCAAAGTCATTTGCCACATGTTGAAGCAAGATGGCAGTCGATGTCTGCAAGGGTTCAGCCTTCTCTTTCCTCTTAAGGATCTGTGGTCCCAGCTCCTTCCAATCTCAGCTGCAGGCTGGCATAAAGCTTGAATCTCTTCCCAGGGATTGTTTTTTTCCAGTCTCAGCTGCTCTGTTATCTTCACAAGTTCAACTGTAAACTATCAGATGAATAGCTCAAGTCTCCTTGGGGATTTAGTGCCAAAACCAAGTTCTCTCCTCTGCCATGTCTTTTCCATGTATCTACTTCTCCTGTGTGTCTACTTCCTTGTAAGAGTCTGTTTAATCAGCTTCTGGATTAAACCCTGCACACCCTAATGACATGGCTGAATCAAAGCCCTAATCTTGATTTAGTAGAGTAAAAGTGAAACCTCTGAATTTAATACTACCAAAAGGGTATCATGCCCAGAGGAACAGACCAGTTTACAAACATAACCAATTATCATTTTTGGAATTCATAAATAATATCAAACTGCCACAGAGGGTTAAGACCCAACCTGGGCCACAGGATGTAATTGAAAGCCCTTAAGTGAAGTAATTTAACCAAAAGTTTCCACCTACAATAGGTTTGCATGCACAGGAATGGATTAGTTCTAAAGACATGGTTTTCTGGTGTCCATCCAGCTCCAAACTGTCAAGAGGACAAAGAGAGAATAGGGTTGTGAAATCCAGAGGCTGGAGAAAGTTTTGACCTTCAAACACTTAAAAGGTCATACTTCATAGGAAAGTCAACTAAATGAGGGATTGAAGAATGTCCATTATGTTATGTGGGGTAACTGAAATGACCCAGCAAATAGCACTGCTTTCTCTTGGCCAACTTTGAACAAATTGTGAAATAAGAAAAAGAAGTAACACCAGCAGTAACAATGGAATTATCCAGAAAGGCTAAGACAGAGGATATAGTAGAGTGTGAAAGATAAGAGAACCCAAGAATTAGGCAAACTGACCTTCCCAGTCACTAGCAACTAGATCAGAGGAAATCCCCGTATATTGGGGACCTTTCCAGATACAATTTGTGACATAGATTAAGAGAGAGAAAAACTGAGCCCTGTGGTTTGGCTTGCTTCATGACAACCCAAGGAGTCTATAATTCTTTGAGAAAGAAAAGAGTATGGGGAGTGTGAGCAAAAGTGGAAGAGAGAGTAAGTGTGGGAACATTTAGGCAGCTAAAGATCAAGTCAAAATATTACCTTTATTCCTTATAGGGCTACTAGGTTGGTGGAAATACGGACTTCCAAATACTATTCTGCATTACTAACATTTCACAAACTGTCAAAGCAAACCTAGATAGCCACAATCTTACTCACCTAGAGAGGCAGAGGCTGCCTTGCTGAGTTTGGCCAAGAGAATGGGAAAACCCTAAACAGGGCATACTTCTTGGGAATGTGACCTGTTACATCACAAGGGCTAGTTTTCACTTGAATGATCTTTGGCCACCTCCGGAAATTCTTAATAATCTTATCTTGAATCTGTGTCGGGCTCACCCTCAGACCATCTCTTGCTTTCTCTCACCTCCCTGGGGAAAGGTTTTAGACTCTGTGGTCCCTCGCATCCCTGACTGCCTGGCCCCCTCTCCCACCTCTGTCCAGCCACTGTTGCCATCCTCTTTCCTGCACCCCTACCCCATCGGAGCCTAAAAGTGGGCACAGAGAGGTTCTGGGTCAGACACACTCACCTTGCAAGCATCTTGGAGTCAGGCATGGCAGTGGGTGTCCTTGACAGAGCTGGAAGTGTTCAGCAAATACCTGGGGTTGTGAGGCGATCTTCCTGCCCACCCCCATCCAAACACTGGGCATATCCCCGGATGGGGGCTGCACCCCTCTGGGGGTTGTCTCTTGCTGTGATTTGGGATAGCAGGTGGCAGGCCAGTAAGAAGGGAAGTTGATTCTGCCCTCTCCACCCCCAGCCAGGGCACTGTGCATTAGACCTGTGGCTAGAGAGAGAACCCAGCAAGAGTGGCCTGTGTGCCTCTTGGGGTCACAGAAGAGGGACAGTTCTGAGAACTTGTGAAGGTCTGTACCCACCATGAGTACCCCCATACCCAAAAAGGAGCTTTACCTTAAGACATTAAGTAGCAAATGAAATCACCACCAGTAGTAGAGAGACTACAGAAGAAAGAAAAAATATTTTCAATTTCAGTATCTTTAATGAGACTTTTAAATATTTTCTTTGAACAAGAGGCACTGCACATGCATTAGGCACTGGGTCCTGCAAATAATGCAGTCCACCTGGTACTTGAACTATACAAGGTGGATTGAAACATACGCTTTTGTTTCTTCCCCATAACTGACCAGTTTGGACAGTCGCTGAGTGCTGAGAGAAGCAGGGTGAGGCCAGGAATATTTTTCAAAGGCAGTTTCCTTCTCAGGCTACCAGAGTGAGGGGGAAAATGTGGTCCTTCTTATGAGTTATAACCTGCATGTAGCTATTTCAGATTGAGAAAAAAAGATCTCAGTTTTGCGGTGAACACTGTTATGTTCGATTAAGACAGAGTTATGGTGTCTCATGTGGTTCCTTTTTAAAAAGATAAAGTGTGGGAGAAGGTTTAAATATATCTTCTCCCCCTCACACACCCCACAAAGGCATTTAAACTGCACTTTGCTCCTGCCCTTAATTAATCCGTGCTTTGTATTTAGCCACCTTCTAGAGTACTTGTATGGAAGGCGGGGCAGGGGTAGGGGGTTGTACTAGTGCCTCAGTCCATGGAGCTGCCACTAGGCCTTTGGAAACTGAAAATATCTTATCCAAAAGCATGTACAGGACATGATGAACTTTCAGGAAAATCTTTTGTGGAGTGAAGCCTAGTTAGCCTCAGTGATTGAGTCGGTTTCACACTTGAGGCATAAAGAAAACAATGAATTAAGAGTTTCTTTTTTCCCAGATCAGCCTAGCAAAAGCAGTATTTATCCAAGAGGTGACTAACACCAGAGCTGCAGGCAAATCCACTTCATTCATTGTTGTCTTTCTGCCCCAAGTGGGAAAGAGACAACAGGATTCTTCAGTGACTGGGAAAGAGTCAGAGTCCCGGTCAGAGAAAAGATAACTGTAAAAACTCTGTGACTATTTAAAGCATTTGAAGCCAACTGACATCACTGGGGGAAAGAGGTAGGATTGAGATTTCAAAACATGGCCTCATTGGTATGTCAGAATTCCTGCTGCCACTGAAATGAGCAATTATAGGACTGTAATCATACGCTGTGGGGGAACTTGGCAATTGTTTGGCAAGAAGAACCTTAGGGAGAGAGGGAGCTGATAGTAAAAGTCCTGAGGGGTTTGGAGCCAAATCAACTTGAATATTCATGTAAAGGTGACTCAAGGACTACTCAGACCTGCAGTGCACACATTACTCATTGGTGATAAACCTGGAATTCTGGTGCTCTCTGGGCTTCTTCCTCATATTTTCAAAGTGATTGGCCATATTTCCTCTTTCCTGATTTAAATAGCAGCCCAGCCTTTGGGAACATGGTGTTAAAGGGAGAAATCTGTAAAATGACATATCATTTGGTGTGATTTTATGTCTTTTAGGAGGTTTTGGAAACAGCAGCCTGTATGACCCCTTGTGTTTAACTCAATTCTCCAAGCAACATCGTTTCAGATGCAAACCACTAACACTTTGCAAATGGTACAATCTCCAAAGAGCAGAGGAATTTTATTCCTTTGGACCAACTGAAGAGAAAAAGAATGCCATAGCACTCAGCAGGGTAATTCAACTTTCACCAGCTGAGACAGAGTTAAGCCTTTAGAATTGTTGCACCCTTAAGGAAAATAAAACACAAGGAGAGGGAATTAAGATGATCTTGCATCATTAAGCAGTCATGTACATGACTGAAAGATGTTGCTTTCTTATCAGGTCTATTAAGTATTACTGAATAATGGCCCCAAAGAGCCAAATGCCAGAACAAAAGCAAACATGGAAATATCTGAAATTTTTAAAAATCAGAACTGGAAAGAATAGAGATTTCTTGTAATAAACTTTAAAAATCATATTCATACTCATATATGTATGTAAATCACATTTAAAGCACAAGAATCATCTCTCTTAAAAATCACTTATAATCTAATGATGCTCTGTAGCTTTTATGAATTCTTGTATTCTGCAATTATTTATATAAGGGTGTTCAAATTTTATTTTAATCAAATGTAGATGTTTGTACTCAGTCATAATAAAACACACACTGAAGGATTGGTCTCAGAAAATTTTGCACTTAGCTGGGAGTAGATGTTTCCTTTTCACAGTGAAGGGGCTAAGATTGATATGTTAGTTTCACAAATCTATCTAGAATTTTGTGGCAGAGCAAAATGAAAATGGGGCTAACAAAGCAGTATAGCTTGTCAAATACTTCATGGATATGGTAGATGAGACATGGCTCACGTGTTAGCACCAAAGGGTGGGAATGATTGGGAATTATCTATTTTGTTTATGACAAAAGGTTTGTTTTATGATAGCCTATGTCTTGAGTTAAAAGCTAGATCATGTCTCTTTACTTTAGGACATGCATATGGTGATTAGCTAAAGATTTTAACCGGTAAGAACCTTACTCAGGTTTCCTCAAGGTCTTCAGGCACTAGAAGGGTATATATGGATGGAAAGGTAAAGGCGGGGGGCCTCTCAGGGCCACCCTATGCAGTACCACATTTTGCTTAAATCATAAATTAATGACTATGTGGTAAACAAGGTTGAAAGTTTTGACAAAAAAAATTAATTTGGAGTAGTGACACCAAAAATCCTTAGGTGCCATCAATCTATTGGCAAGCTCTTAGTTCATTCAAATACTAGTGCCAAAAGGAGGAAAACATAAAAAAGAAAACTGTAGTAGAAACCAGGATTCTAACAGCTGTACTGAAAACAGGTAGCCTTCTGAAGAGTTTAGAATGTCAAAAAAGGCTTAAAAGTCACTATGTAAAAGATTATTTATGTTGCTTGCAGCCATTAGAGGTCAGTGCATACAGTAGGCTACCTAAGATCACAGTGACAAGACTGAAATTTCTTATCTGGGGTACAATTAGGTTACTAATCTGTCATTTTTGAAGTACTGAAATTTCCTTCTTTTGGGCCATGATTTATCCAACTATAACTTTGATGGGGAAAAAAAGCTCTAAGTCAGGGTTTCTCCTGCTTTTAAGCAGATCTGGAGTCAGATTTATATTCACACCATTGATTTTTAGCCTGATAACATTAAACAGAATCTCTTCTGTGTCGTAGCTATATTCCCACTAAAAATAATAAGAACAATAACAGTAGAAGTGTATTAGTCTCCCAAAGGGGAGCTGATGTAGAGTACCAGAAATCTACTGGCTTTTATAAAGGGCATTGGGGTAAAAGCACACAATTCCAAGACCATGGAAAGTCCAACTCAAGGCAGCATTAAGAGGTGCTTTCTCACCAAAGTCAGCTGCCACGTGTTGAAGCAAGATGGCGAGAGGTCTCTGCTCAGTCTCTCCTTCTCTCTGGGTTTCCTCTTCCTCTTGAACTCTGTGGGCCCCTATCATGAGGCTTTGTGCTTAAATGATCCTGTATTCCTTTCGCTCTTGGCATATGGCTTGTTTCTTGTCAGGCCTTCTATATCAGTCTCGACTGTTCTGCTCTCTTCCCAAATTCAGCTGTACGCTATCAGGCAAAATGGTCATCTCTCCCCAGGACCTCAGTTGTTTGAGCCTTCTCTTTACTGCCACATGACAGGATCAAAAATGAGAATTCTTTCTTCTTGTGTATCTGTGTGAGTATGGCTGGGTTTATATCAGACCCAGCAAAGGGGCCACGACTCAACCTGAGTCATGCCCATTGATTTAGTTGAATCAAAGCCAAAGCAAAATCATCAAATAATCTAGTCAAAGGCCCCTCAGCTGAATTTAATGCAATCTCTTGTCTAGCATTTTGCTATAAGCTGCAAGGAGAAGCCAAGCAGCAGTCTCAAAGTTTACTCTGGAAAGTTCTTCAGCTAAATGTTCAGACTTGGCATTTTCAAATTCTGTCTTCCATAAAACACCAGGAGTTAATCTTGCTAAGTTCTCTGCAACTTTAAAACACAGGTCACCTTTCCTCCAGTTTCCAATAATAGTTTTATCATTAACTTCTAAGGCATCATAAAGTCTCTTTAGCATCTTTATTGCTGTCAACAGTCTCTGCAAAGCAATCTAGGCCTTTTCCATCAAGCATCTCACAATTCCTCCAAAAAGTACCCCTTACCCATTTATAAAACCAATCCATCATTTCGGTAATTGCAAAAGCACTTCCCCACTCCGTGGTACCAAATTCTGTATTAGTCAGGATTCTCTAGGGAAACAGAATCAACAAGAGATATCTGTCAATAGTATGCAATTTTATAAGAGACTCTCATGCAGCCATGGGGATGCGCAAGTACAGGTTCCACAGGCAGGCTGCAACTAGGGGCTCCAATGAAATCCAGTGAAGGTTCTTGATGAGTTCTGGGAGACATTGACTGTTGAAAGACAGCTGGGAAATTCCCACTCAATTCTGGAATCACTTTCCCTTTTAAGACATTCAACTGATTGGATAAAGCATCATTCATTGCTGATGATAATCTCCCTGACTGATGTAAATGTAATCAACTACCTATGATTTACCACTGCAGTAAAGTCAATGGTGACTAAAGTCCATAAATGCCTTTGTATTATAGTTAGCCCAGTGCTTGCTTGACCAAATAACTGGGCATGATTACCTGGCCAAGTTCACACATTAGTCTAACAATCACACACATCCAAAGAAATCGATTAGTTTACAAACATAATCTTTCTCTTTTTTGAGATTCATACAAAAATGCCAGACTGCCACAAGTAGTAAAAAAAAGAATGATTCAAATGAACAGAATAAAGAAAGGAAAAGAGGAAGAGAAGGACGGAGGAAGGGACGAAGAGAGGAAGGGAAGACTGCAGGAAGGCAGGAAAATATTTTATTAGAAGAATCAGAAAGATAAAGATATTCTGGAAAATATATTTTTTTTCTAGAAGGTAATATTTCATAAAAGCAAATAGAAAGGTATACCTCCCCAAATATTCTGAATTATTGAGGAAGCAAACTTATTTCTCCTCATGGGGTTATTCTGCTTAGTTAAACTCATGAAGATATTTAACATAAAAAACTTCACAAAGTACAAAATGTGTTGACACTATGGAGGTCTTATTATGAAGCCAAGCATTTTTAATTATTAAAATATTAGACCACTAAAAATATTAAATTGAGATATCAGAGAAATTCTACCTCTCTAAGAAAGTTTAGATATACAATTTTAAACATTCTATTTGGAAAATACAGTACCCAACCCATTTTAAATGAGAAATGATCTAATATGTCATGTGCTTGGTCAGTTTCATAAATGCTCTATGTGAATACGGACTTGAAAGTAGGATTTCTGGTATTGCAACAGTTTGCATTTTATTGTTATTGTTTTTTCTTTTAACTTTAAAATCGTTATTATATGACTGTGATTGAATTGGATCAGAAATATTTAGTCCCTTTGGTTCTACATAGGCAAATTCAACATCATTGACAAAATTAGAACAACTCCCGCCTCATTGTACAAATAAAAGTATTGAGTGTTCAGTCTCAGAGTCAAACTCAGTCTTCTTAACATTTAGTTTGAATTTGTACATTACAGTACCTTGTTAACTTTGGTTGTGCTATTTGGCACAGAATTATTTCTCCATACTCCAATAAAGTTTAAACAGATCTCTTGACCTGAAACAGTTGCTCAGTTTTATCAAGTATCTTGTCTGTTGCAGGAGTCTGGTTGGCTTCTTTGTATTTTTTGTTTGCTTTTCTGTAATACTGGACCAAATACTGAAATGAGAAAGGCAAAGTGAAGATACTTAGTTGTGAACACACACAACCACACCTCACAAAACATTCACTTCCAGTAATGGGACAAGATGAGTGTATTTTGAGCCATCCCCAAACTCACGTCAGGTGTCTAACTTCTGCCTATGGCCTGTTCTCAATACCCCAGGGACAGACCAAGTCCCTCCTGCACCTGGCAAACATACAACATTAGAGGTGGCATGGAGCAAAAAAGGAAAGTGTTTTTTTTTTTTTCCTTTTGAACCCAGCTGGCAATCCACATACTCTTTGAAACAAGAGGATTGATAGCCCATGTAATTTTAATCCAGGTTAATATGCATTTTTAATAAAACTGCAGATGCTGTTACTCATACATGTCCAACTCTGTATTTTCACTCTTTGCTCAATGTTGGTTCTCACAATTATTGTGGGAATGACTGTCTCATAAAATGTGTAGTCCCTTAATGAAAGTTGGTTTTTGAAACTTTTTCTATTTCCTATGCTTGAATCAAACCCTAAAAACATTAATTACTTCTGCAGACTATATATCCCAGTTTCTTATAAGGAAGCCTTATAAGGCAGCCTTGGCCTTGCTCTTTCAGCATTCACCTAAACTCTCTTCCCTCCAGTTCAACATTTCCAGGGAAAGAATCCGGTGTTGACATTGGTTCTTAGTAAAGGCTCTCAGAATAATTTGTGATTCACAGGAGCCTCTGCTCATTTCAAACTCTGCTCTCTTAGGGTATTAATATGTGTAATATATTCTAATTCACTTGTACTAGTAATGAATTTAAGGGATGTGCCATAGTGAAGAGCATACACTTCCTACCCTGAGGTTCAATTTAGAAAAGTGAGAGAAAGCTGAGAGCTCCTGCTTCTAGGTATACTATAAGGACTGACACCTGAGAACACCTATGGCAACATGATTAGCATTTTTCCAGAAAATTCTTTCTTAGAAAGATTACACTGACTGTAAAGTAATACATAACTTTACTGTTTGATCCAGGAGATTCCTGAAAACCAGTTGTTTTGAAGAAGA
Source organism: Dasypus novemcinctus (assembly GCF_030445035.2). Taxonomy (NCBI): domain Eukaryota; kingdom Metazoa; phylum Chordata; class Mammalia; order Cingulata; family Dasypodidae; genus Dasypus; species Dasypus novemcinctus. The sequence goes on from NC_080675.1 coordinate 23,059,434, forward strand.
GATCAGGAAGCGGATGTGATTCAATTGATAGGACCTCTACCTACTGTGTGGGAGGACCTGGGTTCAATCCCTGGGGCTTCCTGGCAAAAAAGAACAAAAGAAGGTGTGCCTGCCCAGCCAGCCAGTGCCTGTGAGGTCAGCCGAGTGACAGCGCAGCTAGCCGAGTGCCCACATGATGAGCTGAATGCCCATGTGACTGCCCACATGGTGAACTGAGCGCCCACATGAGTACCTGCGTGGTGAGCCAGTGCCCGCAGTGGCAAGTCAAGTGCTCATGCAGCAAGCTGAGTGCCTGTTTAGTGAGACAGTGCCCGCACAGTTGGGTCACGCAGCGAGAAGATGACACAAAAGAGAGAAGAAGGGGAGAGTTGGGGTGAAGCACAGCAGCACTAGGAACTGAGGTGGTACAATTGACAGGGAACCCCTCTTCACATAGGAGGTCCCCAGGATCAAATCCAGGTGAATCCTAGAGGAGAAAGACAAAAAGGGAGGACAAAACGAGAAATAGACACAGAAAATCACCCAGTGAATGGACACAGGCAGCAAAAGCAACAGGGCAGGGGAGGGAGAGGGAAGGGGAAAAAAGAAAAAAGAGGTGATTCTTTGGGGCAAATACCCGATATTGTGGGATTATAGGTTGCTCACCTGGGCAAAAGAGAAATTGACCAAACTGTTGTTTACTTTTTAAGACTCTTTGCAAGAACCTTACCTCTCCAATCTAAAACTTACCTTATCAATCCAAAAATATTATAATGCAAAACATGCCCAATCCCATCTTAAACTATAGAGCGCAGATTCCCAAACATATAAATGTCAGTCCCTGACCTTCTCCTTCTGAGATACACAAGCATGATTTTCTAAAGAGGGAGCTGTCCCTTACTGAAGTATTCCAAAGATCTTGGTTTGTTTGGGCAACAAGTTATTTTCATGTCTTCTGGGAGAGTTAGCAGGCAGCACAAGGAACAAGGCAGCTGTCCCGAGTGTGGCCAGGAGTTGTGGAAAGCAACCGCTTCCTGTCAAACTGATAGGGATATGTCAGATGAACCAAAGAAAGATTCTGACAAGTCTAGCTTCCTGAGTAATGTGCATTTATTTATGGAATTTATGTGCGGTCCTAATCCTCGGTGGCGGCAGTAGGTTGAGATAGTTCCCAGCCTAACCTTTGCCTAGTCCTCATTTTGGTGGTTCAAGGAGAGAGAGCAGTTCCCAGGCTTGACATCCACACCAGCGCCAGAGGAGGGGGTTCTTTTATGGGGCATGCTTACATGCAGAAGAGTGGAAGGGAGCTCCTTTCCAAGGAATGCAGTGAATTGCCTATGAACCAAAAGAACAGGAAACAGATCTTAAAGCAACAGATGTTTTCTGTAAGGCAGGAAAGGTTTACTGATATATGGTGATTAGGACAAGATCTGCTGATCCGTCACCAGTTTACAACCAGTTCCTGAGCCTTGCCTTTTTAACTACTCAGAAATGCTACTGCAATTTGGGGGGAGGGAAGAACTGGAAAGGTTGGAGGAGAAAATGAAAAACCATATAAGCTACAGCAACTTTTTTTTAAGTATTCTACAAGCTCTTCTCTATTGAAGAAGCTCTATTGAAGCTCTTCTCTATTGAAGAGCTTGTAGGCAGAGGAAAGTGTGCTCAGGAAGAAAGTGGAAGGGGCACCTGACAGGTCTGGGGCAGGAAAAGAAGGAGATCTTTAAACCCTGAAGTATGCTCAAAAAGAAATCTCAGAAATTATTTGCCATTCAGTAATTTTCAGAGAAAAAATGTACTGCAGTAAGCATTATTGTACAAAAATCAAGGAAGAGCTGTATATACCTTCATGGAAATGAGAAATGGTGTCCAAATCTTATTATTAGTGAAAATGCAAGTTAGAGAAAAATATGTAGTGTGAGCTCATTTAGATAAACTATCTGTACAAGAACATTGACACATTTATGCAAAATCTTGGAAAAGACTAGAAAGATACATACCAAATCTATGTTACTTCCCTCTAGGGTAGCATGAAGGGTAGTTTCCATATTTTTCTTTAAGTATTTCAAAAGTGTTTTAATATTGTACATGATAATGATAATTTATTGCAACTATAATTCATCCATTTGTTCAGTATACATTGATTGGGTGCTTACTATGTAACTAACTCAAAAACTAAATCTATTCCAATAAAATATATGTAGGAAAAATATACACACCTCAATAAAACAAGTATAGAGGTTGAAGGGATACACCAATGAGCAAAATTAATATAGAATTTAGAATTTTCCAAAACCTGAAACATAGAAAAAATAGACATTCAGATAATTCATGATAATGAAGATGAAAATTCAGACAATAATAATTTGGATCACATTTGACTTCCTTGCCTTTCTTGTTCACTGACAAAAACAAGTTCATAAGAATTCATGTAACTTTGGGTCATATGGATTCAAGTTCAAGTGACTCCCTTTATTTGAATCAATAGCGTTAGTAAAAATGAATTACCCAGATTGGGTATCTTGCAGAGAGATAGTGGTTTGTGGGATTAGGATGTTTTGTATCGAATGAAGCAAGCATGCCTATTCTCTATTCCAATATAGTGTGCGGTAGGCATAAACTGCATGAAACTATCAAAGGAGTATTTCTTGGTGGCTAGGCAGTCAAGATACTTTTCATTAATGTGTCTAATAAATGTAAACTCTGATACCTTAATTAAAATATATCCAATTATTGTTACCTTTACCTTGAACTTCACAGCATGAAATAATGCCCTTGCTGGGAGTATCTCAGCCCATCTTTCTCCTTTTATTCTTTAAAATTTCCCATGCCATTCTCTGGCTTTGGAGATACTCGATAAAGGTAGGAGCTTTAGGCTGGAGTTAGCTTTCCTATATATACCATGTAGTCATTCTTCTCTAAGGCTTTGGAAAACTCCCTATAGCCAGGGGACTTAAAACTTTGGCATGCATCTTCCTAATTGCAAATGAGGCATCTTACATTCTGTCTACCTCAGAAGGAAATCTTTCTCTTTTATTCCTCACTATTTATGAAAGCATCTTCTTCACCTGCCCCACTGAGACACGGGCTTATTCTCATCATGAATTAAGATATTTACAAAAGAAAAAACAAACAGAATTGTCCATAAGTACTTTCTGCAGTTTACCCTATAGACAGCTCTGAGACAAAAGAAGAAGAAGAGGCTGGCTTTCAGGTTGTAATGGATGAGGAGAAAAAATGCAAAGTGTAACAGAGCTAAACAGCTCAACTACAATCCTGCCACTGCATTATTTAGGAATGTTTAGGATAAGGTTCACATTTGCCATCAAAGCAGTTATAAATACTGAAAAGAGTAAACAATTCTTAGTTTGGAAATATCTGTTTTGCAGTAGGGACTGTTTCTCATTCCAATCTTGAGATGTAGGCGGAATAAAGTATAAGTTTATGCTTTCTTAATCAAAGCGTTAAAGATGGAATTGAAATAAACTTCAGCAGTAATTTCTCTATAATTAAATCATCTATTTTTATTTCTCTGGATAGAATTTGAGACCCAATAAAATTTATTCAGAAACTTTAGACCCATTCTTTTTAGAGTTGAGGTTGGCTTTAGTCAAATTCTACCTTACCCAATTTACATGAACAGAGAAATGTGGCAAAAAGGTACATAAATAAGCTTTTTGGTTAATATATAAATTTAACAGGGAAGATATGTATGGAAATGCTTTTAAAATTTTCTTAAGTTGATCAATTTTCTATTAAAAGGATAGAAAGTAGGATTTTCTTTTAATTTCTCATCAAAATAATAGGTTTTGTTTAAAGGCCTCACGTAGATAAGCCTGAGATGACCTGACTGAACGAACATTTAGAAATACGTTGTTAAGCACCTGTCCCTCTAGAATTCCATTATATTCTGTTGACGTAACATGTCTATGTCCTCACTATGGTTTTATCAGTTAAAAAAAAACATATCAGCCATTGTCAGGTTGGTTTCTGTTTTTTGTTTGTTTCTTTGCTAAAATTGTGGTAAGTGATTTTGTTTGTTTTAATATATTCTGTCACATTGGATAAATGACATTCTTTCCACACCACAATTGCTTATCTGTCAGGAGGGGGAGTATAATACAGATGGAATAGGAATAGGTATTTGCAAGTATATTATAGTTATGGGGAGAAATCATTTTTAATATAGTACTTTCCATAATCCCTCCACATAAAATGGTTTTAAAACTAATTTTGCATTAAACATTGCTTTTTCCTCCAATAATTTTAACCATATAAGATAATGATATGTTAATATATTTATTAATTTACTTATTCATTGTCTCAACCATTCAGTGACCATTTTTGAGTGTTTTTTGATACCAGACAATTTTATAAGCACCAAGGATACAATGAATAAAATACAGGTAGTCTAAATATTTCATTGAATTAGCAGTGTTGTATATATTGGCAGGAGGAAACATACAAAGGGATTCATTTGTATGTGGTGAAAGATCTCAAATGACCCCACAAATGAAGGATATAATTCTAAGTTGTGATAACATTAGAAGGAAACATACATGGTATGATATAAGATTTAAGGAATAGCCTGATTTGATTTGTGTGCTTAGAGACACCTAGAGGATGAGTTCAACAGATGATGTGTTAACAGAGGAATGCTTTAAACAAATTAGGCATATATTAAGGTCTTAAAGCAGGAAAGAGTTTGAAACATTCCAAGATCTGAGAGGGGATCTTGACTGAGAGTTTGAATTCCAAGGGAGAAAAGGAAGGGAGTCAATGATGAGTTGGTAGGAAAAAACAAACTGTGGTGCCTACAATGGCTTTGAAATTTTCTTTTCCTACCTTGGGAAGCCATTTCAATATATTAGCAGGGGAGAGTGACGTGATCAAAACTGCATTTTTGAAAGGGTCCCTCTGAACTCTTAAAGATGGGGATGGAGTCAAGGAGACAAAAGCAAGGAAACTAGTTGGTGGTTCCTGATTGCTTAGGGGGAACATGGTAGCAGAAATAGACCTAGTGATAGAGATGAAAAAGTAGGATTTGCTTTCTGATTGGAGGTGATATTAATAATATTTAGTGGGTTAGATGTAAGGGCTTAAAGGGAGTGAAAGACTCACAATCATGTCCAAGTTTTTTATATGAATAATGGGGGTGGCTGAAAGAAAGGAAGAACACAGAAGTTAGGGGAGAATTAAAGATGAGGAAACCCAGAGTACAGTCTTAGAAATGCTACATTCCAGATGTGTAGATGGTATTCAGAAGAGATTTTAGGGTGAGGTTGGTTGTGTGTACAAATGTACACAACTCCAACATTTGGAAGTCTGGTAGACAAAGGAAGAGAGAGAATAAAAACATGCACTTGATTGATCTATCTATCTATCTATTTATTTACACAAAAATCGTATTTAAGCCAACAGTCACAAATTCAAATTTGTGCCAGAGCCATGCAGATGAAGCAACACTTCGCAAGACAATAGTTACTGGGCTGCCTGTAGTATATTGTCTTCTGCCCAGTATCAGAACTTTTGAAAACACTGTTTTAAGTAACACTGAACTAAAAATATATTGTTTTTTTTTAAGATTTTTAAAAAAATTTCTCTCCCCGTCACGCCCCCCAGTTTTCTGCTCTCTGTGTCCATTCCCTGTGTGTTCTTCTGTGACCGCTTCTATCCTTAATCAGCAGCACTGGGAATCTGTGTTTCTTCTTGTTGTGTCATCTTGTTGTGTCAGCTCTCCATGTGTGCAGCGCCATTCTTGGGCAGGCTGCACTTTCTTTCGCGCTGGGCAGCTTTCCTTACGGGGCGCGCTCCCTGCGCGTGGGGCTCCCCTATGCGGGGGACATCCCTGCATGGCCCGGCACTCCTTGTGCGCTTTAGCACTGCACATGAGCCAGCTCCACATGAGTCAAGGAGGCCCGGGGTTTGAACTGCTGTGGTAGGCGGATGCCCTATGCATTGCGCAAGTCTGCTTCCCTATATATATTCTTAACTCTTTTAGTATGCTGATGATAAGTTTGAGAATTTTGATTTAAGCCAATGTCAATGATTTACTCTTTTTCTGCATTCTATTTTACCTTCTATGACTGTCCTGTGTTGCAACATAATAAAAGATAAGGTGACAATTAGGCTATCTTTTAGTTTTGTTTTATATTTGTTTGTGTTTACCGTATGGATATTTGCAAACTGCATGCCATTTGTGTTCAATGATTTCTTGACTTCTCCCAGCCAATATGACTTCAAAGAATTTCTCTTTTTCCTTTTATGGCAGTTAAGGTGTTTTTTGTTTGTTTTTTAACTGTTCCTTTTGATGACTTGCACATTGATTGACAAATGTAAACTTTCTTCCCAATTTCTATAGCACATCATGGCAAGCAAGGTTATTTATATCCTAATCATGTATAGTATAATAACCCTGAATACATTTTGATGTTTGAATTTTAATTATGTCTGTAATATTTACTTTGATGTGAATGTGTTTTCTCAAAAAGATCAAGGTTTAGAGTAAGTGGCCAATTTGGTAAAATAGACTTTTCATTATTTTAAAAAATTATTTATTGCATTTCTACAATGTTCAAGGGACTTCAATTTATGTTTAAGACTCAGGCACCATGCAATGATCACACAGTAAGATAGAAGCAGCATTTACATATTTTATCTTGCTCACAGCTTTCTGCTTACCCATATGATGTTGCTGATTCAACCACAACATATAGATGCTATGTGCATGCCTGCCTTTACCATTGTCCATTCGTTAATTGTGCAGCAAGTTGCTGTATGGTGTCTGGTGGCAACACAGGCTCAGGCACAACTAAGACTTTCAGTAAATGCCCAGTTTATTTCTTACACAAAAAGGGTTTAAAAGAGTGGAAAAGAGATCCCATTGCGGATGGTTTCCCAGGGTTTTTGGGTTGCTGGAAGACAGCTCTGCAGGTCCCACTGTTGTAGAATTTGAGAGAGGTTCAATTATTTGCGTATAGAGAGGCCAGGACTCAGGAATGATTTTGAGAAGGAAAAATGGTTTATTGATGGCCGGCCGGAATCGGGAGCCTTCCGTTTCAATCCCAAGCCCAGAACAAGATTTTTGAGTCCCTTTTATACAGAGAGGAAAGGCCAAATGGTCCTTTTGTTTCAGTTCTCAATAGGCTTGAATTAGCATATATATCTTCCACATCTTAGGTAAGCTTTTAGCATGGACCTCAGGTATTCTATATAAGCTTTTAGTGTATTTGGTTTGCATTTCCCCTGAATACTTAAACTTTATAGACCTTGCATTGTTAAACTGTTTCCTGGGACTGGAGTCCTTGCCATGGTCACCAAGGGCAGGACTGCAGCCTTTTATCATCCCACACTCACAAGTCACAGATAGTTTAGGTTATCTCTGAAGAGACAAAGAGCCTCCCACCCATAGCCCACATCACCACTTCACATATAAGAGGAGAGAGAAATTTGTCCAAGGATGAGGTATTTATGTTCTCCAGGGGGAAGGGGACCTGCTACTGAGCAAAACCATGTATCAAGCAATCTTTGTACAGAGTTCTTGCCCTGTTAAACATCTGGAGCTGCTGGTTCCTTTTTTGGGATTAAAGGTAACATCAGGTCATTCCATTAGACCCTAAATCTTTCCTGAGCTGTGAAGTGGAAACATACTGAAACATCTGCACACAAAGAAAAGGACAGGGGACTGCAAGGACCAGACAATAGCTGCTAGGTGTGTCTGTGACTCCCCAGCATTAAATCCATTTTTATTGAGGAGCATATGTGGCTCAAGCAGTTGAGTACCTGCTTCCCATATGGGAAGTTCTAGGGTGGGTTTTCCCAGTGCCTCCTGAAAAATCAAAAGCAAACAACAAACAAAACAAATGAAAAATGAAAAAATCAACTCAGGGAAGCTGATGTGGCTCAATGATTAAGTGCCAGCTTTCCACATGCAAGGTTCTGGATTAAACCCCAGTTTCCTGTACTTTGTATATATATATAGAGAGAGAGAGAGAGACAGAGACAGAGACAGAGACAGAGACAGAGAGACAGAGAGACAGAGAGAGACAGAGAGAGACAGAGAGAGAGGATCTAGAACGTGCAGAGTAAAGTGTTGCTTTCTTGGAATATGCAAATGAAAGTTCCATGGCCACTTTCAAGGAGAGAGGTCATATTTTGATACATAAATATGAGTCAATGGAATATATACATTGTGTATTAAGTCTGGTGGGAGATTTGAGAGTGTCTTATTTAATGTGGGATGGGAGATGGCAATGGCTCAAGAAAATTTGGGCCTGGGAAGGGGTAAAGTTAACCTTCATTATCATTAAGATAGTCTAAAAATAAAATGGGCTTGGAAGAGAATTTAGACAAAAGCAAATACTTTGTAATGATTAACTGAACCAGAGAACACTAAGGCAATAGAACAAAGAAGAACGTCACGTAATTATTTGTTATATAAAAATTAGAAAATGCATTTCAATTCATATATCATTAAGAGCAACATCATCAAACATTAATTGGTGTTAATTTTTGTGGGTCACTGAAATAATTTGTTGATATTTGAAGTTCAATGCCATGGGATACATAACATATCCTTATAGGATGGAGTGAGGCTAGGCTGTTTAAATTAAAAAATGTATATCATGTCTAGCATATTAAAATTAAATTATGTAGACATAATATGATAGTCTGATAGTCTTTTTTTCTGAAGACTTCAAAGAGTTACATGTCTTTTCCTCTAAAAATATATGCTTTACGTTAACATGGAAGAGTTGGAAATTTTCTCTTTTGATTTAAATGGTTAGAGAAGTATCATATTTGCAAACAATATGTTTGATAAACACTTCCCTTTAATTATAACTTAACCCATTTGGTTTCAAATATACACGTTATTATTCAATAAGGCTTATAGAGTGGTCTAGTATATATTAAAAACTAAGAAGACAAAAATAAATGAGGCATGTTCTCTAGATTTAGAGGCTTGCAATCTAATCAGAAAAGTAAAAAATCTTAATTTTTTCAAGTTACAAGAGCTTTAGTTACAATTTAGTGACACTGTTGATGACAGACAGCAACTAATGCTCATGGAAGTCTTGATGTGCTTTATGCAATGCGGCCATTTGCTCTGGAGGTTGAAGTAGGAGTAGGAGTTTGTCAACCGAAAATCAAGCACACAGCAGAAATGCATGAAAATGGAGATATACATAACAGTACTACTTGCAGTTTGGCCTAGTCAAAATGTAGGATATGCTAATGATAGCAGAAATGCAGCTCAGGGCTCAGGCCAGATTATGCATGCCTTAACACACCATAAATATTTTGATTAATTCAATTCCATCTGCAAAAATTTGGTTGTAGTGAAGATATCATAAGCTTTTAATTCTGTGCTTATATGGTTTTGTCTATTTTAATTATTTGAATATTCAAGACATTCTTTTTAAAATCAATGCTAATTCCAAATATTTTATTTATCTCTTTACATTTAAGAAGCCCTTTCTATATATAATTACATTATAATTCTTTACCTTCTTCCCTAATTGTATATCCCTTGAGACTTATCCAGTATCAGGACCACATGCAACATCACCATGAAGATTATTCCCAGATATACATAAATGTAGCACAAACAAATGCACCCTGAAATTGCACTGAGCTGACTTTGCACTGATTGGTAGAACAGTGAACCAGGGAATTCAATTCAGGAAAAGAATCTTCTCACAACCACAGAGAGTAAAGTGGAATCTCTAAGTACTGTGATCATTTAGCAAAGGTCAATAAAATGTATGCAATAAAGTCTCATATTTGAACAAAATGATGTCTTAGTGTAATTTTCTTATACATATTCTTTTCAATGAATCCTAACATATGACAATCTTTTACAGGGACCAACACCAAAATTATTTGTAATATAAATATATATATATTGCATACCTATATATATCCTGTATTATATCCTATTATATATATATATATTCATCCTACATGTATGTTCACATTACTTTTTATAAATGTATAACTTTTATTTTCATGATATATCATTAATAAATTACACTTTTATTTCAAGGAACAATTACTGATTTTGTAATATATTTTATCATCATCTATTTTTTACCTGTATTAGAATTATAATTTTTAGTGTGTTAGATGATCATGACATATTTTCGACATTAAAAAGGCTACTTATTCTCACACTTTTGCAAAATTATAATTTTAAATTATTCAATCTTTATTTGTTGAAAGGATTAGTGATATCCACTTAAATCCTCTCCCTTGTTTGAAAATGACATTCTGATATGTCAGGACTAGAACAAATGTGACTTTTCTAAGAAGCATGCAATGTAAGATAAAGACAAAAAATGATAGGTGCTTATCTATGAACTTAATGAAATAATGTTAAGCAATGAAGTGGAACTCTGTCATGTGAAAGGGAATATGATAGTTTTCCTCTCCTCATCTTGACCTCCATTCTGACACTCTGTAAAGCAAAATAGAAAGCTAGCACTTGGACACTTTTTATCTTTCCACCATCACACTCAGGGTCAAAATCAAGAGTTACCTTCTCTTTTATGGTTGCATCTTCTTGAGGAACATAACCAGGCAAATACTGTAAAATCTAGAACAAAACTTGTTTCATTATATACTTGAGCACATCAATAAATAAAGAATTCTTGTGGAATAGAAGTTAAAGTGATTAATTAAAGAATTAAACTGATTAATTAAAAAGCATGCCTAATACAGAAATCAAGTTCAAAATAAGCCCACTGAGCCCATTTTTACCCAACAAAGCAGCATAAGCTTTCTCGTCAATCAATTCTCCTCCATCCTTAAAATCCACTATACATATTGGAAGTAAATGCTATTCATAAGGGTCTTTCCTTTCAGGAAATGGCACCTTTTCCAATAGGAATATAAAGTTAGCTTTGGAATAAACTACATCTGGTATTAAAGACATCAGAGGGATCAGTAAAGCCTCAAGTGCAGTCTGCTAAGACTGGGGATAGATACCCAGCTGCCTAAGTCAGTGTTTTGACCTACAAGAGCCCAGACCTCTGTAAGTAAATATGCAGTGACATTGTGATGCAATCTAGTAGGTACTGTTCCAGAGAAATGTCAAATCAGGTCAAAATGAACAAGTAGGAGTAGCACCCCCTCAGTCTTTCCTGGAATAAAATAAGGGGCTTTTCAATGAGCAAATGAAAAGATGAAATTCTGTACAGGTTCCTAGCTTGTCAAAAGAATCCCCCATTGCATATCCATTTAGTTAGAAAGCATAGAAATCCTCATCTCTGTTACCTTCTGATTTTGGATTCTAATGGGCCATATGGTTCCCAATTCTTCTGTACGTAACTTAATGCCTTATGCAATTAAGAGGGCATATGCTTCCTGTACAAAACCACTGTTAGAGTTTTGCATGTCAGAAACCAACATGGACCCAATTGTGATATTAACTTTAATCTGCTGCCAACCAACTTTAAAATTGCTTAATAAAATTCAGAGAAAATGATGACACATCATATATAGATTTCAAGATATTCACAAACGTTATTCTAGCTTATTCTTAAACTGTCTGCTTAGGAACACTTCACATCATGTTATACTCCATGCTCCTCTTTCTATCAATAAGTCTTTTATTGTGACAAATTGGGAAGAAAGCAGGCAAAACTAAAATAGTCTTGAGGATCTTTTTACTATTTTTATAATTTATGTACTCTATAACAACATTCCAGCCAGTAATTTTTAAATATGTCACCAGGAACCAATTATTATTATTTTTCTATCATCCTAAAAAGTACAAAGTACTGCAGGTATATGGTCAAAGGAATGTGACTAAGCTGTGTACTTTTATTCATAAAGGAACCAGTAAAGTATATGACTTTTTTGTTTCATATTTTGAGAATTCATTTTGATCTTCACAAATAGTTACAGAATCAAGACCCTCATCTCGAGTCTTCATTCTGCTTTGATGAGCTGGAAGCAAGGTCTTTTTCTTTCCTTTGTTCTGCTAAAAACACCATAACAGTCATAAGAAAATACTGATTTCTAGTAAAACGGTAATTGTCAGAGAGCTTGTCAAGGGGTTAGTTGGTAGGACTCTGCACATTTCAGAATGCACTGTAGGGAGTGGGGCAATTTGAAAGTTCACACACTACTTAGCGTAAAAAGCATTGTGATGGGTGCATGAGTGTATCAACCACCTTGCATCTGTTGGGGAGGTGCATGTGTTAGATTTTACTTATGATGCTAATTCTGCCTCTCTTCTTTATACTTACATTTACCCTGCAACTTTTTAATGAGCTCCCTGCATGGGTGAGGAGAACTGTTCCATCAGTTGACTCTGGGCTTGACCACGTCACTTGTTTTGGCCTAAAGAATGAAGTGGAAGTAACTGTGTGCCAGTTCTGAGCTTAGTCCCCAAGATGCATGTTTCGACAGATTTCTTGTACTTCTGCCATTGCCAGAGAAGGATGCTCCTGGCAGCCTACTGGTCCTAGGAGAAAAAGTAGAGATATGCAGAGCAGAGACAACCCAGATAGGTTAAGGGAGCTCCACTGAGATCAGCGAAGCTGCATAGATGCATGAGAAATACTAGTTTCTTGCTTTAGGGTACAGAGTTTGGGGCTATTACGTCTTGCAGCTAAAGACAGTTAGTTTGCACTTGAGGTGCCCTAAATAGAAATCCTTTGCCAGAGGTGGCTGTTCAAGTTTTTCAAAGATCCTTATTGAAATCTATAACAGAGGTTTTGTTCATGAGCACAATGGTTGCTAAAAATAATTTTTTAATTAATTAAATGAGCAGTGTTGAAGATATGGGACTCGTTCCACCACCATAATTATTTGGGAATACCACCCTTGCAGAAACAAAGTCTGGGGATCCAGCCAACTGAGCAGGCTAGCAGCCTTAGGTCAGGGCTAGGGATGTGTTCTCCCTACCTCATGCAGGACTATGTCTCCTGATCTGCCTCTATCACTATCTGGTCAGGGCATAAAAATATTGCTCTATGTACCTTGGTACAAACCTTCTGTGAAAAGTGCTGGGCAGAGTGCTGTAGGACAAAGAAAAGGACCTTCTTAAAATTATAAAAAAAATAAAATAAAATAAGGATTTATGACTGATTTAGTGCCTGCTTGTTAATAAATAGTTACCTGTTTGGCAAATTGTTCTAAGACTTGCTTTCCTTTGAGGTAGTCAATAATGCTTTGCACTGACGACTTCTGGCCCTTTGCCTTCCATAGCACCGGATAGGATTGCAACTTCACACCCTTGGTGTTTGAGGTTCGTGAGTTGGGAGAGTCACTTCTTGACATTGCATCTAATTGCTGCCACAAGACCTCCCAGGGCACTTTGCCTTTGCCCTCTGCTGTGGCAACAGGCCATGTTCCAGGTAATTGCTGTTCTGTTAGCCTGGGCCCCAGAGTGAGGGGGATTAAGAAATATCAGAGCCCTCAATTTCCAAAGAACATAAACCTTTGTTATTGTATCCTCTGAGAGTTGTGCATTGTTTCTTACTACAGCGTAGCCTTGGCTCATACACTGCTGGGTAGCATATTTATCAGGAAGAGGAGATACAGTGCTCACCTAATCACCTCCAGTAAATGAGGCAACTGAACTTGACAGTTTTCGAATGACAATTTGGTGAAGAAATATTTCTTTACCATTGTCTGTAATACATTTCCCTCCACTTGGTTGAAAATAACCATTGAGTCTTTCTTTACCGAGAATGGCCTGACTAGGGCTCTAATTCTTTCTGGGTCACTAACAGATTGTCTTAAATAAGATGGCTGACTTCTTATGACTGGGTACTACTCTGAAAAGTGGGAAGAATATCCGCTTTAGATGACTCATGGTGGTTTAGGAGTAAAAAAATGCATGTTGTGGATAAGTATATTTTTGGTAAGTTAGGAAAGTTAAATACATTTAGGATATTTTCACTTTAACTTTGTCTCAGCAAATACTCTGGGCCAATCCTGGTGAGAGTCTTTGCACCCCAGCTGGAAAACTTCACCAGCTCACAGGAAATGGTGAATCCCAGAAGCTTTTCACCTCAGGGCTACTGAGACAGGAGACTGGAGGATTTACTGAACATATGCATAATGCATTTCAATATGTTTTTCTTGCGGGTGATCTCATTTAGTCTTCCTGCAGTACTCTGCCTTACGTATGAGTGTTTCTCTGAAGGATTCTTCATGAGCAATGGAAAGTTAGGTTCAGTAAATTAGCCAAGACCACACAATGAGAAAATTTAGAAGAACTTTGACTCCAAACCAATTTTTTCCCTCCACATGTCATGCCATTATTCTTTTATAAGCTACCTTGTCATTATAGCTCAAGAATAGGTTCAATCAGTGATTCAACAGTATCAACAAAGGTTAAAGGTTTTTGTGTTTTGGGTTTTTTTCTCCTTTTTCCTTTTCCTTCTTTTGTTTTAATGTCTGTTCTCAAGCCTTCAAGATGGCTGCCAGAGTTACAGACATCATATCCGGGCAAGGCAATGAGCTTTAGCAAAAGAGGCCATACTTTCCAGTGACTTATTTTTTAAGAGTAAGTCAACCTTTCCCAGAAGCACTCTTTGCAGATACCCTAAGCCCTCACTGACCTGTATCATATCTTATACTCATGCCTCAACCAAATAGATTGAATTAGAGTTTCTGCTTGAGGTTGGGATAGAGTCACCATCCCTGAAGGATATTTATCTAAACAAAAAAGAAAGGTAAACATTCACAGTGTATGGAAGCAACAAAGACCTCTACAGCATTTGAATTTGTTTCCATATGACAGCTTCTCTTTTCTGCGGCCACTCCTGAGAAACTCATGAGAGTATGACTGTGTAGGATATGTCTACAGGAGAGGGGAAAGAAAGGAGAATTGATTTTCATATTGTTATTTTAATATTGTTGGATTCATCAATCTCAGAGAGAGAGCCTTCTATAAAATTAGGAATGCAATTGGGAAAATGCATTTGGTTTCAGGTGGCAAAGAAAATAGTGACTACTTTGTATTTCATTCCTACCCAACTTACTTGTTTACCACATTACTTGTTTTCTCTCTTTTGCATTATTTACAATTTTTCCATCTTTAATCTACAGATAATACCTTATTTCATTTTGTAGCCCACACAGGACAATATTGTCATTATAAGTTTAATATGTTCCCCCATTAGCCATGGTTATGTATTATCAAATATAGTATGTTATTAAGAGAAAAATCACTTTGGGCAAGAAGAAGCATATGTGCAAATGTGTGTTACGGAGGAGGGTAGTGGTTGGGGAAGAACCCAATCTCCTCAGACTGAAGAGCAACATTCAGAAGACTTTCAAGTTGCTGCGGGAAACAATGAAAGGAAGGAAACATTAGTCAAGGGTGAAAGGCACCATATGTCCTCTACCACCTAGGCACAACAGGGAGTCAGCTTAATGGCTATCTTAATGCACCCTGCTGTGAGCAGGTACTGGAGGACATATGGCATATTTCACCCTGAACTGTGAATTTCCTGAAACAGCTGTAATGTTCTTTTAATGTAGTTTGTGTGGGCTATTCTATATAAGCAGAGATGTTTAAAGCATCCCCCTTCCTCCCACTCACAGAACGAAAGGACATTTATACATTGTTAATGTATGCTTCTAATTATTGACTTTTTCCCATTTTGAAATCCTTATTTGCCCATCACTTTCGCTTTTCCTCTCTCCCTTTCTCTGCAAATCTATTTTTTTTCTTTCCATTTGTTGATCCTACTTTCTCTCCCTCTTTCCTATGTTTCTTTTTATTAAAGGGTTGGGAGGGAAAATTTCATTCATGTTGTTTTTAAAGTGACAACTTGCATATCAAAATAGATATTTTAAAAATGTTAAATAAAATATGGAGCCCAGTCCCAAATATTGGATTTTAAATATATTAGTAAAAGTAGAAAACTGTTCATATTCTCATGAAGAGTCATTTTTCCACTTAGGGACAGTTTATGTGAGTTCTAAATTCAGCACAAGTTCTGATTTGCAACCTTTGATTTAGAAAGGGTTTAATGGCATCCTTAGATGAAAAAATACAATAAAATAATAAAAATACACCAATTCTGAGAGTGAGAAAAAATATCTGCATGAAAGCAGAGTGGTCAATAAATTATGACAAAATTTTATAAACCTATAGTCAAAAATATGGATGAAAGACTTTCAAGGAAACATGTCTACTCTGAAATTTATTTGGCATAGATATAACTGCTAAAGAGATAGTTCACCTAAAATCAATGCAGATGATTAATAGCTCAGTTAAGACACATATATCACTATCTTGGAGAATATTTATTTCTCAAGGCTTGTTGGACAAATATTAAAATTTGTAGCACTAAATGAGGACCCAATTAATTGCTTACTTAAATTAATATGACACAGAAAGTTAAAAAAATAATGCCTGTTATAATGTAACAGACCACCAATAATGCACTTTCATATGAGGATATTTTATTATAATTTAAATCATAATAAATGACAGAACTACCTCATTTTAAATGGATTTACCTAAATTAAATATATATTTCCGTTTCAGCTTGCTAAAAGCTGCTGGGAGCAATATACCAAAAATGCTTTGGCTTTTATAATGGGAATTTATTAGGTTAAAAGCTCACAGTTCTGAGGTTGTGAAAATGTCCAAATCAAGGCACCAGCAGAGATGCTTTTTCATTGAAGGTCGGCTGCCGGTGATCCTGGACTCTGGCCATGTGGCAAGATGTAATGGTGCTCTCCAGTATGAATCTTCGCGTTCTCCTCCAGGCTCACTTTCTCCTTAAGCTCAGCTCTGGGCAATCAGGCAATATGGCTTGTTTCTCCCCTCTCCTCTGGGCCTCACCTTTTTCATCTTCTCAGGGGTCTCTTTGCGAGGCTCTGTGTTCTGCTAGTTCCAGCCTCTGGCCTTTAGGACCTCTCTCTCAACTTCTCAGGGTTTCTCTGTTTCTGTGGCTTTTTTCTGTGTGTTTCTACTTTTAGTCCTCCATTTATAAAGAAATTCAACAAGAAAACCAAGACCGACCTGGGTCATGCCTCACTGAAGTAATCCATTCAAAGGACCCCCAAATGCTTCAACTCCAATCAAATGGTCCCCCCACCCCCAACAGGAATGGATTAGCTCTAAGAACATGATCTTTCCTGGAATCTGCAGAAAGCTTCAAACTATCTCATATATTTATATATGTGGTTTTGTTCAGAAAAAAATATTGTTTCATATCTTTCTTGTTTATGGAGGGAGGTAACTCTTATCCCTCTTTAAAGATTCAGAAACTGAAATGCTCCCACTATGCTATTAGAAGCAATCGTTATTAGCATGACCAAATCTCTGTTAATAACTCAGAGTTCTTTGCTTTTGATAATAAGTGTTACTGGATAGGTACAGGTCAGGCTACAAATTCTCCTAGGCATTTTTGTTGGTGAAAAGGGATTCTTCGACCACAACATATGCTCTAACTACATACAGATAGCTTAACATCAGTCAAATGGTTTCCCCTAAGAGTTAAAACATTAAATCTAAACTTTACTACCTTGTAATTTATAATGCATGATGGCTAAGAAAAGTTTATTTTTGCTCAACTTTTGATAAAAGGATTAACCAGTAAAACTAAGCAAAAGAAATATAATATGGGGGTCTACTTAACTAGATGTATTTCTTGGTTGGCATAAGAATTTTTAAAGATTTGTATAAATTCTTTAAGACAAGCAGATTTTTATGTATTCATTAAATAGAACCAAATTATCAGAATTCATTACTCAGGGTGTTTTGCTACATGAAATAACCTTTTAAAAGTGAAATTCTTACTTAACAATATTGTACTTCATTTCTTTAAGTAGCCCATGTAGATTCCCCCTCCTACTCTCTTCCTGATTCACAAGTCACTGTCACTTACAAAACTGACAGTCCTTCACAGTAAACAACATACGGGGCATAGAGAAACAGCTTTATGGAGAAGCTGAACGCCTGATTTCTTAACCTGGGTCTCTCCTAGCTAGCTATACTGACCATGGACAAATGATTTAACGTCTCGTGATTGTAATTATACAAACTATAAAATGAGTATGTATATAGAGATCAGTGCTTCTCAAATTTTAATGTATGTACAAATCAGCTGGGATCATGTTAAAAAAAAAAAAAAAAGATTCTGAATCAGTAGGTCTGGAGTGGGGCCTGGGATTTACATTTATAAATAGTTCTAAATAGCACCCAAGTGATGCTGGAGGGCCTGCCTCACTTGGAGCAAAAGAGCTCACCCAGCTTTTCATTTCTGATTGTACAACAGAAGCATCTAGGGATATCTTTAAAAATACCAATGCCTGGCTTCTTCAGACAATTGAATAAATCTCTTGATGTGGGACCCAGGAATTAATATTTTTAAAGCTACACTGGTGATTCAAATATGAAGTCAGTATTGAGCACAACTGCATGAGGTGCTACCTGGATTCTGTTCAGGCTCTACACTGACCTCAGAAGACAAGATATATTTTCCAAAAGCATGCATTGGTCATCTACAGGAGATTGGATAATAAAATGGACAATTTTTCAGATAGTGAATTTATATTATTTCTAAATATCTCTCACTGAAAGGTGCAAAAAAAAAAGTGTAATTGAATACCACCATGAGTACCAAAGGGAGATCAAGAATCCACTGAAAAAATGGTTTGGCTTGGTGCAAAATTTGTAACATGAAGCAAAGAAAAGGCAAAGGTCAAGGCCACATTTAATTAATCCTGAGAAAAGTCACATGTAATTACCAGCTGTGTGGGATAAATATCCATGTCTGTGTGCTTGTAAAGGTGAAAATGGATCTGATCTACTGTGAGTCCTGGCTACAAGAGTATGTTCAGTTACTCTTGGTTGAGCAAACAATCTTTGGTCCCATGTGACAACGTGTGTCTAGACCACGATAACTACAATTTCAAACAACTCCCATTTCCTAGCTCCCTGCCCACCCTTCTGCTTTAGTTTTTTCTTGATACTTATCACCTTCTGTCATGCCACAGTACATATTTCCTTTGTTTGCATTAAAATGTAAGAGCAGAAACTTTCGACTTATTTTCCTTACTGTTTCCATGGTGCCTGGAGCAGTGCCTAGCCCATAATATCTGTGTTAGGTAAATATTTTGTTGAACAAGCAAATAAATGAAAGAAAGCTGTTTAGAATAGTATAACTAACTAAGTATGGTACAGCAAAGTAAGAAGAAACGATAAAACATGTAATTGGAGAATATCTAACGGTCCCTTTTGTCTCCTCCTACTAGCTGGAGGAACCTTTCATATTGCTATAAGCCTTGCTTTATACGCTATGTACCTTAATTATTTCTAAAAGATTCTTTTTTACCATAATGATATACCAAGTGAAAAAGTCTAATTTAAAAATTTCCCAAGCTCCTAAAATTTTATAAATAAAATATTTTAAATGATAAATGTTCAAAGTCCTTAATTTAATTCAACTCCAGAAAACTACACTGCATATTTGTAAGGTGAACTGAAAGATCCTCAAACTATGGGGAATTTTTCCCTTTTCAGAGAAACCAAAAATTTTCAGATCAGATATTATATTTAATATTATTCTTTGAAGACACAGTTGATTCAAATACGAAATAAAACAGGTTCTTATTCTAAAAACCTAGAAGAATTTGAGGTGGCAATAATAAGAATCCAACAACGGACCAAAACAGACCTAGCACTTTTTCTGTATCCTTATTTTTGAGTCCTTATAATGGGACTATCTGTGGAGTAATCTGAATATGAATGAAAACACACTTGTTCACTTAACATTTCTAGGAATGTTGCAGTCCAGTACAATCTATGATTTTTTAATATTCTTTTGAAGTAAAAGCAAAATGTTGCAAAGGGAGACACTGGCAGCTGGAGTCAAGGCTCAGGTATATTTTTCTGACGCAATGGAATTTTGCTAGCTAAAAGGCAGGTTAAACAATTTAAGTGTTAGTTTATGTGATTATTTCTTATAGTGTTAACTGATATGCTACTTTATTGGCTTCATTTCTTTTTCAATTTCTTACTCCTTTAAAGAAGATGCAGAAGGGGAAATGGCTGACCACGGCAGCCAAATTCGTAGACCGAAAAATTATGTTTAATGGTGTTTATAATGATATTTTGGGACTTTATTTTGCCATAGTGCATTTTGACATTTAGATAATTAGAACTTGCTTTCTACTGGGTCTTACTTTCATTCTGACTTTCTCCCCCTTATTCCAAAGCCACATCTTTTGGTTTAAAAAATATAAATCAAGAGTAATTACCATTGTTTCTTGAAATACTGCTGAAAACAGACATTTGAGTTAATTTGTGTTAACTTGAGTCAATAGACAGTTCAGATAAATTGTGAATTTTACGGAAAATATATTCCTATTTGCGTTTAATAATGTGGTTGAATCAATGGAAAAAGGAGGTAACCACTTATAAAGCGCAGCCTATTTCCCCTCCATTAAGCTTAATTGCAAACATTTCAGGCACAATGGATCACTCTGCTGACCTTATGCCACTACATCTTCATCCTGCGGTCATTGTGGCTGCTTGTGGGTGCAAGTTTTGTATCTTCAATTAGTTGTGGGAAGAAAAATGTAAGCATAATTGAGAATATTGTAGGGGCCTTTGTGAATTGCTCATGAAACTGGGTGAGGAAAAAATAAAGAAAGCAAAAAGCTTACAAGAACCCTTCTGCCTACTAAAACTTTTACTTCATGGAGGTTGAAAGTGCTTTCTTCCTTTTTGGTTCTCTATATTAGCTGGATGGCACAATCATAACACCCTGAAAAACCATTTGAGGGAAACTTTAAAATGTACTTTGCGTAAACTACCATAACTATATTTTTAAATTGTTTTGCAAAGCCCAGGGCAGTTCAAAGAGCCAAGCACACAAAAGGATGAAAATTACTTTATCCGTCTTCAAGACTATAACCATCAAGTCACAAAACTAGATACTTGTGGTTGATTGTAGAAATAATGCAACAGATGACATCAAAATAAGCCAGAGCTTCCTAGTTATTAGAAAAGAAAACACAAGCCAAACAAGTAGGTTTAGGGTCATGCTACCAGAGCATTTTGAGCATAAACATGTTTTCTGAAAGGAAATATTTTAATGAGATGCTTGGCAGTAAGGAGAGTCAGAAAGCAAAGATGAGCAAAGGGATATCACAATGGTGAAATGCTCAATCTATTTTCTTTCTTGGTAGATATAATTAAAGAATGCGGTTTTAGTATCTAATTATTACCTCTTTTGACATTAATTCAGTATTCAAATCAAAAAGATAAAAATAATAGGAATTGAGAAGTGGGACTTATTTTTCTTATCTGACTATGAACAGAAATGATTGGTAATTCTAGTGCATGCATAGGTCCAGGGGACTGAAATAGGTATAGCCTTAGATTTAAACAACAACAACAACAAATGAACAAAGACAAGGGCAGAATACTTGAAATTATTATAAGCTAAAACAGACAGCCCTCCTCCTCCCCCCCAAAATATATTGCTATATGCTCAAATATGCATGCAAATGCAAAGAAAAAATCGTGGAAAGTAACAAAAGAGGTAATCAAAGAGGATGGGAAGAGAGATGATCTGGAGAGGGGAATTTTGTTGTATAACTTTAATTTTTTTTTTTTTTACCAGAAATCATGTACTAATTTTACAGCTATTTTTAGCAAATTACTAAAACACAAAAGAAAAGGAATTTTAGGCCTGTGCTGTGGAAATTGGAAAGATACAAGGTAATTAATATTCCCAAGTTTCAGGGACGGTACATCGACCAGAGAAAGCAATAGAAAAGTGAAAGCCTTGAGCTTCACAAACATTGCATCTTCATGTCCTTTGCACTTACATTTCATTTTGTCTTTTTCCACGTAGCCACGCCTTAGCAGTTAAAGTCTCTCCCCACAAATGTTTACAAGGCAAGTTCCTTCATTTCATCACAGTTCCTGATAAAATGTCACCTCCTTGGATCGTCCTTACTCCACTTTCTAACATACTGACAGTAGCCCTTCCTCCATCTAGGACCCTGATTTAGTTTCCTTCAGAGCATTAATTACAACCTGACATGGATTTATGCATTAGTTCATTGTGTGTCTTAGCACTAGCATGTAAGTTCAACAAGGGCGGGGACTTTGGCTTTTTCTTTGACCTTCTCAGTACGTAGAACAGTGCTGGGCACATAGCATTGGTCAACACATGTTTGTTGAATAAGAGAAGGAATCAATAGTCTTGTTGATGCTGGTAGAAACAAAAGCCAAATAAGGTAGAAATAGAAATAGAATGCCAACATAATACAACTAACTCGTTCAAATGTTTATTTGTGCCATTTATACTTTTTTTTTAAAGAAATGCATGTTATTTATTTATTTATCCTTCCCCTCCCCCTCTCCCACTCTGCTGTTTTTGCTGTCTGTGTCCATTTGCTGTGTGATCTTCTGTATCTATTTCTCTTTTTTGTCTTCTCATCTTTCTCCTCTAGGATTCAGGGGGATTCAATCCTGGGAACCTCTGATGTGGAGAGGTTCCCTGTCAATTGCGCGCACTTGTACATTTTAATCCTTGCATTATACCTTGTATTTCACATCTCTTAGGGATTTGAATTTGCTGTGGTATTAAATACAGAATTTTAATTTAAGATCAATATAGGAGAAATTATTGCTTAATCCTAAAGCTGGATTTCTCTTTCTGGTGAGTATTATTTCAAGTTCAAATATATGACCCTTCCTTAATTTCTCATTTCCCCATATGTCTGCTATAAAGATACAGAGTGAGAAACATGCCTGGGAGCATTGTTTAGGCTTAAAAGTCACCTATAATGTAAATGTCATAAACAGAAAATATTTCTCCATCATAAACGTGAATGTTTTTCCTCCCTATTTTCCATTTAATTAATTATTTACCTAGCATTCCTTTAAGCAAACAACAACACACAAAGTGTGGGATGTGATGTAAAACTTTTTTTATCATTAGAGTGTCTAAAATATTACTATATTGTACTGCAAGGATATACTCTCTGACTTTCAAATGTTACTTCTCATGCCAAATTAAAAATCAATATAAATTTCTGTCCAACATTGTTGAAATTTCTAGGCTTTACAAATCCCCTCTTTTTTATCCTAGCTTGGTAGTATAGCATGTGCCAGTTTTCAGAACAAACAACACCTGCCTTGAATACAATAAATGGTAAGAACAGAATTATTGAGAACTTCAATTAAAATGCAAATATTGAGGAGGATAATTTATTGTTCTACTCATAATGCCAGGAAACCTGTGAGATGATGATGTTTTATACATCTCTCCTTGTAGATATTACCAACACTACAAAAATTAATCTTGTGTTAGTGGTTAATTGAGTGACTAGATTTATCTACAAAATTTATATGACATAATATCGGTAAAAAAATATATATATATATATATAGCAAACGAATAGTGAATTTAAATTATAAAGTGCCTCAAAAATCACGAGATGCTATTATTATTAATCATCATTATAAATGTTAGACATTAAAAGTAGATAAAATAACTAAAGAATAAATGGAGCATGCTATGTTTAATATAAATGTCTGAACATTGAGGATTAGCCAGAAAAAATATTTTTTTCTTCCATCTGAATAGCTAACTTTGCTTCTGATTAAAATGATTGTGTGTATCCATAATCATAAGGAACATAGCATAATCTTTATGTGACCATTAAAATCTTAGAATCACTTGAAGATTTTTTGACCCCTTAGTTATCACAATATTAAAGTATGTCTAAACATGTGGTGTTAGTTTTAAGAATGCAGATCCAGGACCCCAGAGTCTGAAATTCTGGGTTTTATAAGTATTTCTCTAATAACTCATATACTATGGAAGAGATAATATACCATAGCTACAATGCTGATAATAGTACAATATTAGTACTAATATCTAGCATTTCAAGTGTGCTTATCATTTACCACTGTTATAATCACTTTACATGTATTAACTTCTATATTACTCACAATGAACCTAAGTGGTAGTTGCTACTATGAAATATGCTGTTTTACTATTGGAGACAGTTTGACACAGCGAGATTAAGTAATTCGACCATGTAGCAATGCATGCAAATTTTGAAGGGTGGAGCCATTAGTGGAACCAAGGGAGTTTAATTTCAGAATTTGCAATAATAGCCCTTTCAGAATTCACCTGAGCCTAATCCATGCCAAAATCTGTGGGTCAGAGATGAACAAAACATATCTCAGGCCCAAAGAGTCTTAAGGAACCAGAAGAGGAGATAGAAAAGCACAGAGAGGCAATACAAAGTTGATTTAGGCATGAGATGATCAGGTCGGCAAGGGAGAACTATTAATCTTTGTAGGGAAATCTTTGCATACATGATGACTCTACCTTAAAGATTGGACCAGGATTGCAGACAGGGTATTAGGGTCATTACAAATAGTACCAGCTATGTCTGAGGAGAGAAAGAATGTTAGAGCATGGCAGGTTTGAGAAAAGTAGTCCAATTTGGAAAAAATAGAGTGTACATGAAGTGGGAGAGGCATGTAGGAAAGGGCTTTTTGACCATGTTAGGACCACAGTTGCACAGCTGTACAGATTTTAGTCTAGGAGAATATGTCATGTTGAGTCATGTAGGACAACGCTTACTCTAAGGTATGCAGTAGGGGAATATTCATGACAGGGCATTTAAGTGTGGAAGAACAAGGTGAGATTCGCCACAAGTTTAAGCTGGTGCACTATGAAGCATTCACAGGCAGATTATAACACACCTAAAGGGCCTGGGGATTTGAGGAGGTCGGGTCGAATGCAACTGAATCCAATGGTAAGGAGTATTTTATATAAACCACTTTAATGATGGAGTGTAGAATGATGTTGAAAACAACGCTCTGTTCACCTAGACTTTTTCGTCGGGATTCTTCAAAACGTTAATAACTTATAGAGCTGTCACTACCAGGCAAGGGAACCAGCTGAGAAATAATTCACAGTCACAAGAGAAGTAGCAAAGCAATATTTGTTCTTATTTTAGGGAAGCATCTTGCTTGGGTCTTCCTGTCAGTCGTGCATGCTCTTGCCTCACTGGAGGAACTGATGTGGGAAACACCAGAGTAGGTGAAATAAATTCTAACAAGCTCAGGTCAAAAATCTCCTTCACTGCTTAGCCTGGCAGATAGGATGCTTGTCTCTGGGGCATCATTGCAAATAAGAGACGAGCCATGTCAACTGCTTGCTGGGGCAGACTTCAAGAAGCAATCACCAAAGCAGGTTTCCAATGAAGCAGCAAAGTAGACAAGAACAGAGAGCATGCTTCTTAAAGAGCTGGAAAGGGTTCGTGGAAAAGGGAAGAAATTAAATGTTACAAGCAATTTGAGGAAGCTTTATTTAAGCCTCCCTGGGAAGCAAATTTTAAAGACCACTGTAGGATGGATGCATATTAATTAGAGAGAGAGACCGGAAGATGGCAAACATAAACAGGATGGATAAAAAGACTGTGAGGAAGAGAGAAGTAAGTTAGCAAAAAGAGAAGACATTTTTAATCAGGTTTATTTTGGTAATGGCAATGTGGAAATACAAATGGCCTGGTATGTTTGGACATTCTAATAAGTTCTAATGAGCATTGAGGCAGGATTCAACCTCATGCTGATTTGACTCCAGTCCACCTTTCCTCTGTAACAATTGAGCCAGTTCCACCCACCCCACCCTGTTATAATTAAGAGCCATTAACCTATTAAAAAGACCACATAATTCTTTAAGGGAAGGTTCTATCTATTTGTAAGGCTGGGGTAACTATTGATACATAAATATATATACAGTGTATATAGCTGCCAAATCAGGGAAACGGTCAAGTTTGTGGTTGACCTGAAACACATCTCAGAAGTACAGAATCATTTTTATAACGATAAATTATGAAAACATCCTAAGTACATGAGTGAGTGAGCTTAAAAGTACCTGGTGAATGTTAATGCCAATTTGTGAAATATTTAAGAATAAAACAGTTAAAATACCTGAAAAAAAAAAAGGCCTCTGTAGTATTTGTTTCTTTCCTTGTCTCATAGTTACCACTCATAACACCTGACTTGTTGGTTGGTTACATAGCTGTTGTTATCAGGAAGGGCACAAGAATACAAGTGGAATATTATCCTACCAGTAAGGAATAGGTTACATATAAATAACTGTAATAAGGTGTGCAATTGTGGTCTCTGCATTTCAAGTAAACAAGAGAAGGAAAAGATATGCAAAGCAACTGTTTAAGAGGTGAGATAAGAGCAGAGGATGATGTGTTGTAAAATTGGACAGAAAAGAATCTGCAAAGGTGACCATTAAGAAGATATAATACAATCCTAAGGTTGTAAATGAAAATGATAATTATATAGTTATTCTGTATGGGCATTTAAATGAGGTATATGCATTCTCATTTACATGTCCTCTGAGTAACGGCAAAACCAGTTACAATCGAGGGAAGGGTCAGTCCTTGAACTCAGGTCCTTTGAGTTCACAGATTTTTTAAACTGAAAATCTGAAGAAAGATTTGAGACTTTTGTTTGAAATAAGAATACGGAACATTGGCTACAAATACTAGGAAATACTATTCTGCATTGTGGATAATACATAATATGAAGGAGAAATACACGGGTCAGAAAGGATTTGAAAATTGTATTCAATACCAACAATATAAGGCAGTGCTAGCTTTACCTTTAAAGTTGAAATAAGAAAATGCCACAGTGATTTTTTTCTATAGCATTGCTCTTAAGCTTGTCTCAGGGAGCATGGCAAGGCTGATGCTTCCCAAACAACTTGCAAAGCTTTGGGCTTTGAAGACAGGATTTTAAGTGATAATTAAAGTTCTATTTGTGTTAAGATTTATTAAATGAGTCACCACATGTAGTCATAAAGGAAAACACTTTGGGGAATAATGCCTGAAATGGAGTACAGGCTAGAAATCTCATTAGCCCCTATAAGAATTTTGCTAGAAATATACAATAATAATTGCAATGGAATTATTCCCAAAAAAGATAATATTCCAAATCAATCTCTTCTAGGTAGCATAGCTATCAAGGCACAGTTCATATTGGCCCTTATACTCATCGGAATGGGGCAGAATTTAAAAAAAACAACAACTGGAAATTTTAAACTGATGTAACAGATTTTACATTTTTATTATACTTAAAAATTTTTAATTTTGTGTTTCTATATTTTAGAGCATATTGTTGCATAAATTGAAAGGGTGTTCAATGTATAAGACTGTAGAAAGGAATACTTTAGAAAAGCTTTATTTTTATTATTATTATTTTTTTGGTAAGTGTTTGCTGGTTTGCAAAATGCTTAGATCCTGGGAACTATAAAGAAGGAACATAATGGAAGACCACATTATATAAAACTATTACATATTTGTAATATTTGCATTTTAAAATTATAATTGTAAAATAAATGATTTCATGACAACAATTAATAGTATACTTTAAAACTATTTTGCATTTTTTTGAAAATTATAAATTCCATCCTCAGTCTTCAAATTTCATGGAAATTCCAGCAGATCAGTCAAGTTTTTCATTGTCACAGTAGATTAAAATTTGGAAGGTGATGCATTTAGATGAACATTAAGTCAAGGCACTCAGGTCACACATTTCTCAAGCAATGATTATAGCTCACATTTGATAAACCATTGCTATGCAGAAAGCATTTCTTGAAGCACATTATATGTAATATATCATTCAATCTTCATAATGAATCCACAAGGTAGTACTACCATTATCCCCAATTTTAGAAGCCAAAAACATTATTAATTAGAAAATTAATACTTAATGTCAATATCTTAATAAAGCTAGACCAAATGTGTACATAAACTTTTCAGTTGTCTGAGCACAAATCTTTGCTCTGACCACTATGCCATATTCAGGGACATCATAAATTAATTGAAAGAAGGAATCCAGATTATGAAATCTATGTCATGTTCAGTAATCAAACCAACCATCCAAGTAAGGGCATATGTGTGGAGGAAAAGACAGAAATGACAAGGGTTGATCAAGATATTTTTCTTTATGTAAATAGGTTATGTATTTGCCATAAGCAGACAAGAAAGGAGTGGAGAGTATTCATTATAAAGACAAGCTGGAAAAGTGAAAGCGCACAGATAGAGCCAAGCGAATACAGAGAACCATGAGTATAACAAATTTCTCCAGAGAAGCACTCTGGTTCCCAGATGATGATCCTTAAATACCTAGAGGTTTAAGAAGGAAATATTTTTGTTAGTGAGTTCTGTCTTTGCAGGATTTCAGAAAGGCAAAAGCAGACTGTAAAATTCCATGGAATGAAAATGCATGGATTATATAAATCTTTTCTTTGAAATTCATAATTTCTTTGAAATACATAATTTTACATGTTAATCTTGTTTTATGGGGGATTGTGTTTGATATGTTAAGTATTCTTGGGTTTATTCAAATAATAATGAAATATATTGCTTGGTGTTTAAAATACCTATAACCATAATGTGTGTGTGTATATATATATACACATATATATACACACACACATATATAGTCATCATATATAGTCACACTTACATATCTGTATTTAAATAAATACATATGGAACCATTTCCATATTCATTATTACTATATCTACATGAAAAAAACATTATTTTTAAAACCAGATAAAAATTTTAATTTTGACAATTACCCTATTTATAGCCAAAGAATATGACAGTTCTTGATAGATTTACAGAGGAACAATAATCGTGTATTTGGAAATACTTTCCATGATATACAATTAAAAATTAGTGTGTGAGAAATGGCACTTAGACCTTGATCCTATTTATGTAATACCCAGTAACTCTACAGTTTAATGCTAAAACATTTAAAAATAGAATGTTCTGATATGTCCAGGAAAGATTTATTAGGAACACAAACTGTACCTTGTAACCACTGGTCCTTCAGTACATTGAGATAAAGCTGCTATAGTATCTGGAGGTAAAGTAGCTAGAGATAGAGGAGGTACAATTAATTCAGAAACAATTGCTTTTTCTTGGCTATCAGGTGCAGCTGGCTGGGCAGGTGCTATCTAATTGCTACAGCTCTGTTTCCTAGCGCTCTTTTAAGTCAGCATTTAAGTGGCTGGACCTAGACCAAGGTTGCCATACCCAAGCCATCCAGACATTCTAAAACAGTTTCTTAGCTCATGTTGCTCAAACTGCTGATCGCAATGTAGTGTGCTGCTATGCCATCAATTTAGGAGTCCTTGTCTAGATTATTTTTTAAAATGAAATAGGTATGAAGAGTACAGGCAATGTCCAAATGCATCTTGTGGAGTAAGAGTAATTATAGCTTTATGGAAACTTTTGTTTGAGACATATGTGTGTGTGGAGGTGGTGGGGGATTGGGAATGGGTACTTATTTAGGCCAGCATGCTGTTTTACAGAGCAAAGAGTATTCTGATTGGGAATAGAGAAAAAATAAAATTGAATAACCCTGTCATAAGCCATTAAGCTTCATGGAAAAAGTTGATAAAAACTCCCTATCCAGCCACTCTATGACTGTGGGATCTCCCAGGCCCAGCAATTGGGACTCCAATTAGGAACATGGTTTCTTCCACCTGCCACATCTGTGTAGTTCATCCTTATTTCCCGTCCTTCTATGATGCTAACTTCATTCAGGCCCTTGGAAAGGGTAGGTTTTTATTTGAGCTTTCTAAATTATCTCTTTTTTGACCACCCATGTTCTACAGTTTCAAAATTAATTTTTCAAATTTCACTGCTGCTTAGAACTCTACACTGGTTTTCAATTATGATCAAATAAATTTTAAACTCTTTAGTTAGGCATTATAAGCAAATCCTTCAACAACTTCTCCTTGTCAATGTCTCCCACCTTATTCCCAATTATATAAAAACTGACATACAAAAACCAAAACACTTGCTGGACTCCATGCTTACATGTTGCTGCACATGTCTACTCTTTGTTCATTTATTTGCAAGCTGGTAAACCTCCAGTGTGTTCTTGAAGTCTCTATTCTCTGTGGGATCTTCACTAACACTCCCCACCCCACCATCAGCAAGATGGTTCTTGTTTTCTGTTTCTGTGAGTCTTTATAAGACTGTCTTTCCCATTCTTCTATTGTATCTTATATAATCTTTATTTAAGTGTCCAATACAGTATTGCAGGTATAGTAAGAGATCAATACAATACATATTTGTTGAATGAATACATATCATCAATAATTGTGAATATATATGCATATTAAAGAAAGAAAAATATCATTAACATTTGCAGTACACAGACATTTATTTGATTATTGCTCTCCATTTCCACAAAACTGAATATATTTTAATTAATATACCAATAATGAAAAATTGAAAATGAATTTCTAAACACTAAAATGAAATCATCATCATCATTCATTATACATGACCCTTAGAACCTTGAAGATAACTGCCTACCTAAGCTGTTCCTAATGAGTTATTATTTTAGGCTGCAGGACAATAAGGAAAAGATTGGCTTGTATATTTATAAATAGCTTATAGATTGTGTTTGTGTGTGCAGGCAGGGAGAAGCAATGCCATGGGGAAGACAATGGAGAGAATTAGAGAGAAGGAGATTGTTAAAAGAAGACAAAAGAGACAACCAGCAAGATGGTGGTGGAGTAAGGAGCTCCTAGAGAAAACTCCTGCTACAAGGCAGTTAGTAAACACCCAGAGATATCTGAGCTAGCTGAAGCACCTGTTTGGGGGCTCCAGGAGACTGCAACATCCTTGAAGGAATAGAAGGAGGAGACTGCCCATCAGCAGAGAAGATTCATAAGTAGAGCCCTCCACTGAAGGCACAAGCTGCCTCAGGAGCTGTTCTGTGGCTGGAATTGGAAGCTCCACTTCCCAAAAATGGGGAAGAAAGAGACAGTTGGCATCAACTTCAGCTACTGATGAGTAAATTGAGTGGGCTAAAGTATGATCCTAAGAACAGCTAAAGTTTGAATCTGTCCAAGCCAGAAAGAGGCTGATAGCTGCCATCTTAACTCCATGCCTGGCATGAGAGAAAGAAGGGTGGACTGAAAAGCATAGTGCTGGTGTGGACTGGCTTCTTTCTATCCAGGTCAGATTGCAGGTTTAGCCTAAGCCCCAGCCCCACCTCTGGGAGGGAGGAAGCTGGGGGAACCTGCACCATCCTCTTCTGGAAATTATTGGCCAAGCCATGGAGGCAACTGATTGTCTTACTTTGGCAGCACAAACTGCCCCAGGAGCTTTTGTGTGGCTGGAATTGGAAGCTCCATTTCCCAAAACAAGGGAGGAGGAGATGGTTAGCCACTGATTTTCTGACTTTGGCTACTGATTAGCAGACTTGGCTGGCTAAGGTAAAACCCTAGGAACAGCTGGGGCATGAATCTGTCTAAGTGGGAAAGAGGCCAGTAGCCACCATTTTTACTCTGCCCCCAGTATGAGGGGAAGCCAGAACCAAAAATAACAGTGACAGTAGAAAATGGTTTCTTTAACCCAGATCAGTCTGCAGCCATATGCTAAGTTTCTGCCCCACCTCTGGTAGGGAGGAGGCTGGTGAGCCTGGCACCAGCCTATCCAGGTAACTGCAGTTACATTGGCTGGCACAGACTGAATAATCAGAAGTCTATTGTTGCAACTGTGGCCATCTGGGGCCCACACTGTATAGATTGCTGTCCACGCCTGGAGTTCCATCCCTGCCCAGGCAGGGGAGAAAGGAGTATGAAGCCTCATTAGTTTCTCTGGGCAACTACAGTCTAGGCCTGTATGACTTGGATCATTCCACACAGCTGTGATTCTGTCCTACCCCTGGCAATGGAGAAAGTTGGGAGAAGCTTCATTTGTTCCTGGAACAATGAGGGCTTCTTGAGTCTCCACAGCTTATAGCACCAACTACATGCTTGGTTACTACTGCACAACCAGCAAGGGAAAAACAATAGGAAGCCCTAAACTAGAGAGAAAAACTGCATCCAGCATAAATACTCTAGTAAGCCAGATGCCAAGACACCAACAAAAAATTACAATCCACACCAAGAAACAGGACACTATGGCCCAGTTAAAGGAACAAGATAAGCCACCAGATGACATAAGGAGTTGAGACAACTAATCATAGATATTCAAATAAATCTCCTTAATAAATTCAATGAGATGGCTAAAGAGACTAAGGATATTAAGTTGAAACTGTATGAGCACAAAGAAGAATTTGAAAGGATACATAGAAAAATAGCAGCCCTTAGGGGAATGAAAGTCACAATAAATGAAATAAAAAAAATTGGAATCATATAATAGCCAATTTGAGGAGGGAGAAGAAAGAATTAGTGAGCTTGAATTAATGGCCACTGAAAGTGGAAATACAAAAAAGCAGATAAAGAAAAGAATGGGAAAAATCGAGCAAGGTCTCAGGGAACTTAAAGAGAGCAAAAACATGCAAACATATGTGTCATGGGTGTCCCAGAAGGAGATGAGGAGGGAAAAGGTACAGAAAAAATATTTGAAGAAATAATGGTAGATAATTTCCCAACCTATTGAAGGACATAGATATCCATGCCCAAGAAGCACAATGTACTCCCATTCAAAAAAAATCTGAATAGACCAACTCTGAATCATATAATAATCAGAATGTCAACTGCCAAAGGCAAAGAGAGAATTCTGAGAACAGCAAGAGAGAAGCAATGCATAACATATAAGGGATACCCAATAAGATTAAGTACTGGTTTCTCACCAGAACCCACGGATGAAAGAAGACAGTAGTATGATATATTTAAGATACTACCAGAAAAAAGCTTCCAGCCAATAATTTTATATCTGGCAAGATTGTTTTTTAAAAATGCAGGCAAGATTAGAATATTCACAGGTAAAAAGAGACTGAAAGAATTTCTAAACAAGAGACCAGATTTTCAGGAAATGCTAAAAGGTGTACCAGAGCCTGAAAAGAAGAGACAGGAGAGAAAGGCCCAGAAGAGAGCCTAGAAATGAAGATTATATCAATAAAAGTAACCAAAAGTGTCAAAAGAGTGGTGAAAATAAAATATGACAGATAAAACTCAAATAGGAATAAACTTAAACAATGATGTAGAGCACTTGTATTCAGAAAACTGCAACTCAATGTTAAAAGAAATAAAAAAGGCTTAAATAACTGGAAGAACATTCCATGCTCATGGATTAGAAGACTAAAAATCATTAAGGCATCAATTCTACTCAAATTTATATGCAAATTCAATGCAATCCCTATAAAAATTCCACCAGAATTTTTTAAAATTGAAAACAAGATTATCAAATTTATCTGAAATGGTAAGAGGTCCAGAAAAGTCAGAAACGTCTTAAAAAGGAAAAGCGAACTTTCACCTCCAGACTTTAAATTATATTACCTACCTATAGTGGTATAAACAGCACGGTACTGACATAAAGACAGACACATAGACAAATGGAACCCAACTGATGGTTCAGAAACTGACCCTCATATGTATGGTCAAGTGACTTTTGACTAGCCTGTCAAAACCATGCAGCTTGGGCAGAACAGCCCTTTCAACAAATGATGCTAAAAAAACTGGATATTTGTAGCCAAAAGAAGGAAAGGGGATCCCTATCTGACACCTTATCCAAAAATTAACTCAAAAATTGATCCAAAACCTAAAAATAAAAACCATAAAGCTACTAGAAGAAATTGTAGGAAAATATCTTCAAGCCCTGGTGCTAGGTGGTGGATTCTTAAAGGAGATAAGAGGAGGACTGAGATGAATTACTGATGTTTAATGTACATAGAAGTTTTAATTATCTTTAATGTAAAAGTGTGGAAATGTATAGAGTGGATGGTAACACAAAGTGAGTAAGAACTAGTTTATAAGTGGGGATGTGGCTGAAAATGGTAGTCTAGGGATGTAAAATGACAATTGAAACAATGCTAGAAAATAATCTAGGAACTGAATGGCACAGTAAACCAAGAGGTGGATGAGAATTGTGCTTGATGGTACAGATGCAAGTGTGTCCTTTGTGAACTAAAGCAAATGTACATTTCTAGTGCAGGATGGTGGGAATTTGGAGAAGCAAGGGAAAAATACAACTGGAATGACATATGGACTGTAGTTAGCAGTAATAATGTAATGTGGTTGCATCCACACCAAAGATGTACTGTGTTGATAATGGGGAAGTATGAAGAATGTGTGCCAAATGTACACTATTGACATGGTAACAATCAGATGATATTATTTTTTTCTGTAACAAATGTTCCACCACAGTGTGGTATCTTGACAGATGAATGTTGTTTGGGAATTCTGCACATGTGCATGCTTGTTCTAAAAGTTTACAACTTCTGTAATAAAAAATATATTTAAAAAAATAATGGAGTGGATTGGATGAAAAACACACCAAATGTAAGATAAGAACTATTATTATTGGGCAGCGGACTTGGCCCAGTGGTTAGGATGTCCGTCCACCACATGGGAGGTCCACGGTTCAAACCCTGGGCCACCTTGACCTGTGTGGAGCTGGCCCATGTGCAGTTCTGATGCATGCAAGGAGTGCCCTGCCACGCAGGGGTGTCCCCCGTGTAGGGGAGCCCCACATGCAAGGACTGCGCCTCGTAAGGAGAGTCGTCCAGCACGAAAGAAAGTACAGCCTACCCAGGAATGGTGCCGCACACACGGAGAACTGACACAAGATGACACAACAAAAAGAAACACAGATTCCCGTGCCGCTGACAACAGAAGCGGGCAAAGAAAACACAGCAAATAGACACAGAGAACAGACACAGAGAACAGACAACTGGGGTAGGGGGGAAGGGGAGAGAAATAAATAAATCTTAAAAAAAAAAAGAAAGAACTATCATTAGTAGTAAGATTTTGACAATATTCTTTCATAATCTGTAGCAAATATCTCACAACAATGCAAGGTGTTGGTGGAAGGTTGACGTATGGAACCCCTGTATAGTGTTATGCAAGTTTGCTTTGTAAGTTTACAGCTTTTACTATACACTTATTGTTTATGTATGTTTATGTGTGAGTGATATACTTCAAGAAATTTTTTTAAAAATGAAAAAAAAAAAAGACACAAGCATTCATATTGTCTTTTCACCAATAAAAATGTCTAAATGCATATTTGGTGTCTACAAAGCAGTATAGGATAACATTCAAGGCGTACACTTCCATAGAATTAGTCATTGCTATTAAGGGATAGAAATTCAAACTCAAATTGTTGTTTTTTCTTTATGTTTTAAAACAGTAAAACTGAATTAAAGTGATAACAAGCATGGTTATTTTTATTAAAAACCTTCAACAGTTACTCAAAATAAATTAAAATTTTGACCTTTGTGATATCGGAGACTTTTGCTCATCTACTTTGTGGGATGATAAACAATTTTCCTTTACCTTTGTGGTGGTTTGAAGCTGTATGTACCCCAGTAAAACACATTCTTAAACTTAATCCATTCCTGTGGCTATGAACATATTTTAAGTAGAACCTTTTAATAAGGTTACTTAAGTTAAGGTGTGTCCACCTCAATTAATATGGATGCTAATCCTATTACTGGAGTCCTTTATAAGTGGAATGAAATGTAGATCTATACAGAAAAAAACACAAAGCAGCAGCCAGAAGCTGAAAAATCCACAGAATTTGGAAGAGAAAAGGGAGGCCAGAAGACGCCAGCATGTGCCTTGCTTGTGACAAGGACCAAGAATCGCTAGCAGCCAGCCACAGAATACTACAGAACTCGGGGAGAAAGCATTGCCTTGATGGGGCCTTGATTTGGACCTTCGCTTTAGCCCCACAGCCGTGTACAAACAAATTCCCATTGTTCAAGCTGACCCATTGTGTGGTATTTGCTGGAGCAGCCCAGGAACCTAAAACAGCCTTTGAACATACATCCTAATTAGATCATTTTTCTTGGCATGTAATTTTTCATTTGCACTACTGCTATAATTGTAATCAGGGGGGATTGAATCCATATCTTGCAAATGTAATGGTAAACAGATATTTCACACTAATGTTGGCAAGTGTGAGCTGAAATATTGGACATATGTGTAACAAAAAGAGATTAGGTTGACGTCTGTGATTCTGATAGTGAGGTGTGGATTCCAGACACACAGAGTTACAGAATGGTGGCATTGCAAGTGAAAAGTACATTGATAAAAAGCAGGTTTGGTGAACTAAGGCAATGATTAGATTGCGGAAAACCTCCTTTTGTGGGCCACAGTAGGCTAGACAGTGTATTATGTGAGTACCTTTCTGTTTTGCTTTATTAGGAAAGAATATTACACAAATTAGGGCTAATGATTAACTGGTGACTTCTTTTTTAAAATAACTGTGAAGTAGTATTCTTATATCTTTTGATTGCTCACATACACAAAATATCTTTTCATGTGTCAAGCAATATATGCATATTCATCAAAATTCATTTCCCACCTGTTAAAAATACTGTTCCCCCAAATAAAATATGAAATCCTTGTAGTCAGGTAGTAATGCTTTCTCATCTTTGTTTCTCCAAGAATAAGAATACTGCTTTATTCTTGACTTACTATGATCTACTGTCCCCCAGAGCAGCCAGAATTATCTTTTTAAAAACAAAGATCTTATTCATTCTACAACAAAGACCATTCTGTAATCGAATGCTTAAAATGTGTCACTCACTATCCAAGGAGATAGTAACAATGAATTAGATAATGCCCATGTCCTTCTACTCAGTTTGACCCTTAGACTGAACAACAGGGGTCTTGTCTCTTGAGCTCTGTGCTTCAGAGGACCCCACTTTGGCCCTGGTCTAGGTATGCCTTGCTCCATGGAGCATAAAGTCAATGGGGATAGGGATGTGCATACCTGGAACCAGTGTATCACTCCTTTTCTTTTCAGATCACACCTCTAGTGATGAAAATGAGCACATATTTCTTAATCCAGGCTACTAAAGTTGGCCACGATTTAAGCCCTTTCTCCTTTCCTGGTACTCTTTACTGTGCTCAGAAAGCTCTATCCGTGTGCTTGCCTCATTTTATTCTTTGAACATGTCAAGCTCTTCCTGACCTCAGGACCTTGCCCTGGATATCTCCCCTCCTGTCAACACGGACGTCTTCATTGAGAAGGAGAAATTCCTTCTTGCATTCAGATTTCAGCTGAAATATCACCTCCTCAAAGAGGATGTCTCTGACCATCTAGACTAAAGTAATTCTTTCACTTCTCCTCCTCCTCCATTTCTTCCTCCTTCTTTTTCTTCTAGTTTAAATCTTACCTCCAGCTTGAGTGCATGCATGTGTGTATTTTGGTCTATTTAGAATATAAATTACATGAAAGCAGAACTTATTCCTCTTTATTGCTCTCTTATCTACTGCCAAATCTTTAGAACCCAGAATGGCATCGTGAACATAAAAGACACCCAGTAAAAATTTGATAAAACAATGAATATTGAATGTTGTCTGTCACAATCTACATGCTCAGTAAATGTTTAATATTTGAATGCATGAATCCATGAATCAATGAAAGTTCACCTTATTCTTCTGACTCCAAAGCCTGTTGTCACTTTACTATTACAAAATGCTCATTCCTATTCTGTGAATCCTAATGAGCCCTTATAATCTCAATAGTTTGAAGCAAGCAGACCAATGCACACTGTAAAAATTGTCACAAATTCTTCCCCTCTCCCCCGCATTCACATTATTGCAATGTGGAATGAAAGATCCTCCCATCCATAAGTGGAGTCTATTTCTCCTCCCCTTGCTTTTGGGTCAGCATCATGACATGCTTTGACCAATGAGTTATTGGCAAAATTAATATTAGCTGCCCTCTTCCCTCAGATGACAGGCTCAAATGTTGGTTGTGTAGGAATGATGCTATTACAGATCATTCAGGTTTCAGCTGGCCTCATAAATAACTATAGACATATGGTCATGTTTACGAGAGAGCAGCTAAGATGGCTCAGTCCAGAAGAACCACCCAGCCAAAACAAAGAACTGTGAGTCAAATATTGGTTGTTTTAAGCCATTAAGTTTTGGTATAATTTGTTATACAGCAAAAGTTAACTGATACTGAGACTATGTGGAAAAACTAATAGTTCCTGCTAAAATCGTGTACCCTCAGAAGTTCAGGTAAGCTTTTACAATGTTTAAGTATTGCACTCCGTTATGCAGAAGTTGTTTTGAATTGGCCATTCCTAAAGACACTGCTTTATGCTGATGCGCGCGAGAAGTGCCGTGCCACCAGGGGTGTCCCCGCGTAGGGTAGCCCCACGCACAAGGAGTGCGCCCCATAGGGAGAGCCGCCCAGCACGAAAGAAAGTGCAGCCTGCCCAGGAATGGTGCCACATACACGGAGACCTGACACAATGGATGACGTAACAAAAAGAAACAGATTCCCCTGCCGCTGACAACAACAGAAGTGGACAAATAGAACATGCAGCAAATGGACACAGAGAACAGACAACTGAGACCGGGGGGAGAAATAAGTAAAATAAATCTTTAAAAAAAAAATAAAGACACTGCTTTAGTCTGCTGGGTTTCTAAAAGCAATATACCAGAAATGAGTTAGTTTTTAACAATGGATATTTATTAGTGTACAAGCTTACAGTTTTGAGACTGAGAAAAATGTCCAAATAAGGCATCATCAGGAAATGCTTTCTTCCCCAAAACTGGCTGCTGGCGAACCTGGACTCCTCTGCCAGGTGTGGCAGCATCTACTGGTCTTTCTTTTTTCTTCTGGGTTTTGTTGATTTCAGCTTCTGCTTCCTCTGAATTTTATTCTCTTATATAAGACTCGAGTAAGAGGGTCAAGACCTACCCTGAATGAGGTGGGTAACATCTTAACTTTAAGATACTAACCACCAAAAGAGCCTACTTACAATAGATCCACATTCACAAGAATGGAATAACTTTAAGTATATATTTTTCTGGGTGTTCATAAAGCTTTAAATCATCACAGACACCAATACTGAAATGCATCATTTGTTTATGAGAAGACGAAAATTTAGGGTTTGCCTTGATCTAGTTGAATTTGATAATGAATCATTTTGATGTATTTCATAGCTGGTATTTGAATGACAAACTGGAAAAAAAAGTCACAAGCCAAAAATACTTTGGAGGTTAAAAAGAGGAATTGAAAGCCAGGGTTTCTCCTAAATGCTGATATCACAAGGTTTGCCATGAGCATATTAAAATTGGAATAATAGCTGTGGGGATTACACTTTAGAATTCTCTCTTTGATGCATGGCTCAAAATAATTTTAATATTGTAAATGATTCCAAATTTATGCCTCAACATCCAATCATTTTAATATCATTGGACAGAATATTTTGATATACACACTGTCAAACACCACATTTTGCTTAAAAATCATCGAATGTTTCATAGATAAAGGTTCTGGCCACCAAGCATAGTCTAAGGAATGATTCCAATAGACACACTAATCTGATACTTGAATTTAAATTGCTAATATTATTTTTTAAAAATGTGCTTCACACGCTGCCACTATCAATGCTCACTTCTGCTAAGCCAGATGCTATTATCTATCCTGCTACACACACATGAAATTGCTACTCTTAGCAAAGAAGAAATGAATTCATTTATTTGTGTTGTTGCTGCTGTTTTACTAAAAGATCCCTAAGATGTAAAGCTGAGGCAATTTTTATAACAAATTTATTATAATTAGCATTATTCACTTGCCTTCTAACATCCCTATAGTTCATTTGGTACTGCCAGTGAGCTGTCCTGCCAAGGGCAATATGGTTCAGTTTGTAGTGTTATGTCTTCCCAATCAGAAAATCTGGTATGCAATTCCCATTTCTCACATAAGTGGCCTAGTCAGACCATTTGAAAGTGCCATCTGCCAGTATGGGCACTGCTACTCATTATTTACTAGAAAAGAGCTATGGACATACCGAAAAAAAAAAGCAAAAACAGAAACATGACGAAGAGACAGAGGATGATGCCTGTCTTTCTCTACCCAAGTCAAGTAAAGAACTTGAAGCAGGCTGAACCTCCTACATATATCCCAAACCAAATCCTTACCTAGATGATTTTGTTTTGTATTAGACATTTTCTTCTTTTTCACAAAGAATCAAGATCTCCAATGATGGAAATGTGAATTCATCCAATCTTGGTCATACATTCTTCTGAGCCCTGGTCAAACACATTACATATTCCTACCTTGGTGATTTTGAACATAATCCAAATAGTCATTGACACTCTACCTTTCAAGAGCTGTGGCTGAATCCTCCTCTCCTCTAGTGTGGCCTGGAGTAGGTGACTCACTTCTAATAAAGAAAATGTGGCAGAAGTGATGATGTGTGACTTTTGAGACAAGGCAATGGCAGGCACATAGCTTCCCCCTTGCTCTCCTTTGGCAAAATCACTCTTGGAGTGGCTAGCTGTCACATTGTGAGGACACTGGAGTAGTCTTGTGGAGAGGTCCACACGGTAAGAAAAGGAAACCTCCTGCCAATAGTCTTGCCAAGGAACTATCTTGGAAGCACATCTTCAGAGAAGGGCAAACCTTTAGATGACTGCAGCCCAGGCCTACATCTTGACTACAAGTTCAGGAGCCACAGCTACTCATCTAAGCTGCTTCTGAATTCTTGACCTGCAGAAAAAGTCCAATAATAAATACTCTTTGTTTTAAGCTGTTGTGTTGGGATACTATTTTACTCATTAACAGATAACTATTACACTCACCAAAAGAAATGGTGAATTCAATGAAGCTATCCAATTAAAAAAATATTTCTCAAATGCTAATTGTCAATATTTTTCTTCTCTTAAAAATGGGTAGTTTGTTTCAAATTTCTTCTTTCTTCTTACATAAAAAAATTATGAGAGTATTTTAGGGAAATTATGAAGATATGATAAGGGCAATTAGGAAAAATACTTCATGTATAATTGAAATGATACAGCTCATGGAGTTGGGAATTTGTAAATTCATGTACAATTTTATATATATATATGTGTGTGTGTGTACATGCACAGAGCTTCCTGATCTGGGATGTTATTAATAAAAACAATAACACATGAGCATCATTCCCCTATAAACGCTATATCCACTGGCATATAAGGACAGTTTTTTCTTTGAAAGTCTGAAAGAGAAGAGTTTGTGATTGTGGGATGATGCTAATTGTGGAAGACTGAGAAAGATGAATGAAATTGCATGTCCACTGGACTGCCCCTACAGCTAGGTTTGATTCCTGTGGTAGAAAATAAAGGACCAGAAGCTGACTTAACCATTCATGGGTTTTTGCCCCCCTACTCCTGCTCCCCACATACACACACATCCTGTTTTCAAGTTAGAAGGCTAAATTGATTTCCTAATCTACTAAGAGTGCTTTTGATCTTATTCTATATTCTACCATACATCCTTGGAATCTAGAAAGCTTAGCAATCATCCTATGTCATTCTAAATTTCAGTTAGTTTTGCCTTGAAGACTTTCTATTGGAGCAGATTAAAACTTGACATATATTTTGACAGCAAGATGCAATAATTCTTCCTGATTGCATGGCTCATAGTCACTTTAATAATGCATTTTTTTCCAAAGTAAAATTCAGTGGAGGTGCAACATCTGGTTTCTAGTGAAAGAGCCAACTTAATTTACTTAATGCCCTAGTGTGATTTACAAAGCACCAAAAAGGTAAAATGTTTTGACACATTGTAGAATACTGACTGTCTACATTGGCAAGAGTTTTCTAAATGGCTCATTTAAAGCAATCAGGGATTCTTTTATTTGGTACCAAGGTAAAGGCCAAAATGTTTACATTTCTAAATGAAAAGCTTTTTTCTTTGGCTGAAAACATTTCCAGGAAAAAGTCAAAGCAACAGTCATCAAAGGCAAAGACAATGTTTTCCTTTGAACTGTGGAGATTGTGAAATATTTTCCAAATATCCCCAAACATTATGAGGAAAATGCAAACATTTGGATAAATTCTTGGCTCCAAATATCATTATTAAACTGCAAAATTGCAAGCAAGTTCTGATTCTCAGACAGGCTACCAGTTCTTGCAGTGGGATAGTTGAGTATTTGAAAACACACCCAAACTACAACAGCAAATCAATTCGTGATGATTAGAAAATTGACAGGATAATTGAGGCCAACACTCTTATATATACATATTTTTCATAAATTACTAACAAAACAGAATTTCAATGCCTAAAATTTTCAATTGTATTTCTGTTCCTTAGAAATGCTGAACTCAAAAAATATGAGGTAATTCATATTTAATTCATATTTTCTGAGTATCTACTACATAATGTGGTAGGTGCTAGTAAGGAAACAGTTAAGACTTAAGATTGGGTTGTGTAATGTCTCTGCCATAACCAGCCTTTTTTTTCCCCACTTGTATTATAATTAATACAAAAAGATAATGGTAGCTCCCACCAGGTTTTATGTTGAGTTTATTATAGTAAAATCAGTGAAGTCACAATTAGTAAGCTAACTATAATAGAACTAAATTTTCTACTAAAAGCATAAATAAATATAATTTCCTACTAAATAAATAGTAGCTATTTTCTCAGTTTTAAATGATATGTAACAATAATTCATTGTAGTGAATGGAGAATGCCAAAGATCTTAGAAACCT
The DNA here is from genome assembly GCF_030445035.2 of Dasypus novemcinctus. NCBI lineage: Eukaryota > Metazoa > Chordata > Mammalia > Cingulata > Dasypodidae > Dasypus > Dasypus novemcinctus. The sequence continues at coordinate 23,101,868 of NC_080675.1, forward strand.
TATAATTTTTATGACAGAGTAAGTATAAAACTCACAAGAAACAACTTTCATGCCACCCTGTCTAAATCTGATGTTCCCAAGGACATCAAGTTAACTGGTAATTATGTTTCAGATTTTGCTCTCACCTATATAGATGAAGTCATGAAGTCAGTTGCAGTCCACTCTCATAGTCCTGTGTCAGTAAGTAATTTTAAAATTTATGTCATTGGTTTTGGTTTTTAAAATCAAGGCTGGATTAAGGACCTTGAAGTTTGTAATTTTCAAATTCTATATCTGTTAAAATTATGATGGAAACTGTCATGGATTTCATATCATACATTTCTTTACAACCTCCCAAATCCATAATGTTATTGTTACTTTGTAATAGATGAAGCAAGGCAAAATCCAGACAACTGCATTGGAAATTTAATAAAATGGCAAAGATACATGCCTCTTCTGATTACCTATATTCACTCTAACAATGAAGTACGTGTTTAATCTGAGTATATTAAATGCAATAGCCCATTCAAAATACTACAACAAAGTTATGTCTTACTACAATTACTAGTGTGAGCCTGAGTTTTCTTGTATCTTAAATACAATACTTATCTTATAGGCAATATATGACTATTAAATGTCACAAATGTGAACAATTCTGGCATTTACTAAATATGCATGAAAATTTAGATATGGGGTTAAGTGAGAAGATATAAAAGGCAGCATTGCTGATAAATTCTATACTTTGTATATGGTCATTAAAAGGTTATTACTTACAAATATTTGAAAATTATGTAACAGCTATATGATAACCTCATAAAGAAAGTGTTGTTTGCTCTATTTTGTTGTTATTTTGCTTTGATTATCCTGATATATGTTCACACACTCACATTCATTTATTCATTCAACACATATATATTGAAGACCTATTATATCGCAAATATTTTTCTACAAGATGATATTAATAGTGCAACAAAAAGACAAAACTCCTGAGACACAAATTTACATTTTATTGTGGTTGTAAAAGAAAACCCAAAAGTAAAAGAAAAAGAAATGCAGGTGGTTCTAATAAGTAATATAAAAAAAAATAAGGTATGATAAAAAGATAAAGTGGTAGGGAGAGAAGTACTATTTCAGATAAGCAGGTCAGAGAAGACACCTCTGATTAAATAAATCAATGCTTTAGAAGAAACCTGAAATAAGTGTGGAGCGAGCCATGCAGATGTTGTTGAACAAAATGTTTAACATAGAAGAAAGTAAGTACAAAGCCCCTAAGCTAGGAGCATGGTTGGTTATTTAAGGAACAGCAGAGAGAGCATCTGCGTTGGAGACTAATTGAGGAAGGAGGGGAGGGGTAGGGACAAGAGATTAGTTAAGTAGCCTAGAGCTTTCAGGCTGTGGTAAGGACTTTGGTTTGTATTCGGCTTGAGAGAGAGAGCCACTGTAGATTGTTGAGCAGAAAAGGGATGTGGCTTGCAAAAATTAAATGACATAAATTAGTGGTCTAGGCAGAAATGAATACATCTTAGACTATAATGGTACTTGATGAATTGGCTCTACATACAGTACATAAGAAAAGGGAAGTCTAGGGCCATACTAAATGCAACCTTTGCCTAAATTGCTGAAAAAATGGAGTTGTTGTTTACTGAAATGGAAGAAAAGAACTAGTTGGGGTGGGAAAAAACATACATGTAACTAGGAGATTCTTGTTGTACATCCAAGTGCACATGTCCAGTAGGAAGAGAGGAGTAATGATTACAAATAGACAGATTAGAGTTCTTAGTTTAAACTATGGGCCTGAAGTAGGTGCTTGTAGATAATAGGAAAAAATGATTTTGAGTAATATAGTCCTAAGATAGTCCATTGTTAGGGGTTAGGTAAATGAAAGTCTAGGGACAAAAACCTAAAAATGAATATAAATATTGAATTTCAAAGTGCAAACTAGGGTAAACCTAAAATTTTGTTCAAGGCAATGTTTCCCAAACTGATGTGGTATTTTCTTCAAATAAAAAGGTTTTATGTTTAGATACATTTTGAATACATATGTATCGTTTTACCCTCTGGGAAATTTGTGATGAGCATTTCCATGTAATAGGTTCTGAGAAATCCTGTAGAAAAGGAACTTATTTAAATATCTGAACACAATATTTTACACTATTACATAACCACAAAAGACTTCTGTTTCTAAGAGCAGCTAAGTAATTCTAAGATCTTTAAATTATCTTTCTGACCATTTTTTCTTTGCTAAATACTCAGAGAATATGTGTTTTGATGTGTGATGCGCCTTGGCTATTCTTTTAAAAGTAAGGCTAATAACATTGTCTCCAAATTTTTGCATCTACAAGTGGGACACCTTTCTAAATGTAGGATATTTCTTGAAATAAGAAACAAATAGAACTTGTTTTTATAGATTGAAAGTCAAAGGGAAAAAAAAGGGCTGATCAAGGATAACTACAGATATTTTTGAAATTTACTGCCAGTAGCTGTGATGGGAAGACTCAGAAGAGAGTTCAAAAGTAGGATTGCTATGGGGATGGGAGCTAAGTTAAGGTTGTTAATTACTTATTTTTTTAGAGAAGTTGTGGGTTCACAGAAAAATCATACATACAGTACACCATTTCCATAAACCACTCTATTATTAACTCCATACATAAGTTTTCCTTTGAGAGACTTAAAGCAGGCAAGCCTTTGCCCTAAGACACTGAATCAGTTGTTTCCTACTCTGCTTTCCCAGGCTCAAGTCACGTTTCTTGTAGGCCAAATCCTGGAATGGGGGGCATACTGGAAAGGAGTTTCTCAAGTCAGTCTTTCCCAACTGAAACAAGGCTGGGGGACCCCAAAAGGAGTGCCAACTGTCTCCAAAATGCACTGGAAAATGTCTTAGAAGGGTCCAGGACCAGGGGCTTGAGCTTCCCTCATGACAACCCAAATCTGCTTTCCTGTCCGGGCACCTGCCCAGCAAACGCAGCCCTTCAACTGTCCTCCAGATCTCTGAGGATGCATACCTTTAAGTCTCCTCTGCTAACTTAGCCCAAGGCAGGCGGCACCAATGGCCACCCTCAGAGCCAGGCCCCCAGCCATCTAAGTAGATAATCAAAACCAGTGATTGGTGTTCAAATCTTACACCCTGATATCTTGGGAACTGGGTTTTTATGTTCCCCTCTGGCACCAGAAAACTATGCCAGGACGATACAGCTGCCTTCTGCAAGGTTGGGGGATGGGTGATGGTTGCCATCCTGAGAAGTGTGTAATTCAGTGGTATTTACCATCATTTACCAGCATCTTCTTCCCACTCTCCCTGTACAGTATTCTGCTGGATGCCAGAGCTTTGAAATAGTTGATTCAGACAGTTCCTGCCTGTTTAATAGTTATTCTTTCAGAAGGCCTGAATTCCTGGAACTTCCTACTCCTCCATCTTCCTACAGTTCCCAGCTAAGTTAAGTTTGAGTTGCCTGTTAGACCTCCAAGCAGAGATGTCTTATAGGCAATTGGATATTTGACTCTTACACTGCAAGAAATATTATCAGTAGATACATATGGGATTTATGAACATAAGATATTATTTATGCCCTCAACAGAATGAAGTGACCTAGGATAAGACTATGGAGGAGAACAGGAGGAATTACAGGCTGCATCTCTCCCCAGTATATTAAAGATATTACAGTTGTAGTAGGAACATGCAAGGATTTTCTAGTAGAATTTTTATATCATCTTTATGACAGTAGACCAAAAGTTAGCAGCAGTGGAGACAAGAGTGCCAATGTGAAGATCTCTTGCCTTAGTCACTTGGAATCTTACGATGGCTATTTCAAAGCAACTAATTGCAAGTTCCATCTCTTCTATCTCTTTCTAATCTAGCCCCAAAAGCCACTGTCATTTTTTTTCCTCTTAAGAATGGATGTCAGGCAGTCTAACATGTAATTGAAAAAGTGTCATATATGCATGCTATGATCATTCACCACTTTAGTACTTAAATCAATCAAATAGTTAAATCCACAAGATGTCAGGCAACTTACCTGTTTTTGTTTGTTTAAATATATTCAGTAGATCATTTTTTTTTCCAATTGGAGAATTTGTAAATTAGTTTGCAGATATAGTCTTTTTAGTGAAATCTCACATGGACTGCTCATGAATCTTTTTTTCCCTTGATTGCTGTTTGGCATCATCAAATTTATAGATTCGGAATCATATGCACACAGTCACAGAGTTGGGACAGCATTAATCTTCAAACATAAAGCGAAGTCTGATGAAATTTGTTAAAAGGCTTGAATAATTTTATTAACTTTTAATGGCAAAATTAAGCAGTAGGAAGTCAGAAAATCACGTTTTACTAATATTAAATACCTGTTTTCATCCTCACATATTGCAGGAAAAAAGCAAGAAATCAGCTTCATATTTCTATGTTGCAAAATGAAAGCATTGGGCTCATAGGAGCTGTTTGCTACTGCATGGGAAATAGTAAGGCACCAAGTATAGGGCATGTGCCAGGTATGAAACACTGCATATGTTATAATAAGCAATGCTTTCTTCATTTGAAAGAAAGGAATCAGCCTCAAAGGGCTTAAATGATGGGCCCAAGATAATGTGGCTAAACAGATATCGGATTTAGGTTTAAGGTTGCATCTCTAAGGTCTGAGTTGTTTTTCTTTTAAATTATTTTTATTAGATTAGTTGTAGTTTCACAGACCAACCATACATAAAATACAGGATTCTGATATACCACCCTACTGCCAAAACCTTGCATTGGTGAGGAACATTTGTTAAATTTGATGAAAGCACATTTTTGTAATTATACTAATTTTTTACGAGTACTTACCTTTGTTACAATAGATGAAAAATTATTATAATATTACTGTCATCCATAGGTTATATTTGGTACATATTTTGTATATAAGAACCTATTATTAATAACACCTTTTATTACTATTGTGTATTTATTATAATTCATGAAAAAACATTCTTATACTTATACTATTAAATATAGTCTAACATCTACAATAGGGTTCACTGTGTTATACAATTCTGTTTTATCTTTTAATTTTTATTCTGGTAACAAACATGACCCAAAGTTTCCCCTTTTAACCACATATATCTATATAATTCAGTGCTGTTAGTTATGCTTCCAACAATGTGCTAAGATCACCACCATCCATTTCTAAACCTTTACAATCAACCTAAATAGAACTGCTATACAAATTAAGCATCAACTTCCCATTCTCTAAAACAAATCTATCCCCTGATAATGTATTTTCTAGAGACTAACTCTGTGAGTCTGCTTATGTTCATGTTAGTAAGAGCATGCAATATTTATCCTTTTGTGTCTGGCTTATTTCATTCAGTTTAATGTCCTCAGGGTTCACCCATCTTGTCCCATGCATCAGGGTTCATTCATTTTTTATGGCTGAGTAATATATTCCATTGTATGTATATAACACATTATGTTTAACCATTCATCTGTTGATGGCCACTTGTGTTGCTTCCATCTTTTGGAAATTGTGAATAATGCTTCTATGAACATCAGTGTGCAAATATCTATTTGAATCCCTGCTTTTAATCCTTCTGGGTATATGCACAGTAGCAGGATTGCTGGGTCAAGTGATAATTCTATGCTTAGCTTCCTAAGTATACAACAGTATAGAACAGTTTGGAAATGCCAAACTGTTTTTAGTCTAGAATAGTTTGGAAATGTGAAACTCTTGTCCACAGCAGCTGCTTCATTTTACTTTCTCAAAAGCAACGAATAGTGTTCCTATTACTTAACTTTCTCTCCAACATCTGTAGTGTTCTGTTTTTTCAATAGTAGCCATTCTAGTGGGTATGAAATGATATCTCATTACAGTTTTAATTTGCATTTTTCATTTTCCAAATAGCTAGTGGTGTTAGCCTCTTTTCATTGGCTTTACAGTCCCTTGGGTGTCCTTCTTGAAGAAATGTCTACTCGTATATTTTGCCCAGTTTTTAAGTGGTTTGTTTTTAATTGCTGAGTTGTACTCTAAATATTAAAACTTTATTGGATTTGGTTAGCAAATACTTATCCCATTGAGTAAGTTGTCTCTTCACTTTTGCAACAAAGTCTTTTGATGCACACAGATTTTAAATTTTAAAGAGGTCTCATTTATGTATTATATATTCCATTGCTTGTGCTCTGGGTATAAAGTCCAAGAAACCATTGTCCCACAAGATCCCAAAGAGGCTTCTCCACATTTTCTTCAAGGAGTTTTTTAGTCCTGGTACTTGTATTTACTTCTTTGATCTATTCTGAGTTAAATTTTGTATATGGTGTGAGATAGGGATCCTCTTTCATTCTTTTGCATGTGGATATCCAGTTTTCCCAGGACCAGGACCATTTATTGAAGTGACTATTTTTTTCCAATTTGAGTGGATTTGGCAGCCTTGTAAAAAATCAAATGGCCATAGACATGAGGGTCTGTTTCTTATCTCTTAATTTGATTCCATTGGTCAGTATGTCTATCATTGTGCCAATACCATGCTCTTTTGACCACTGTAGCTTTGCAATATGCTTTAAAGAGAAGACGTGTGAATCTCTCACCTTTGTTCTATCTTTTCATGATATTTTCAGCTATTTACTTTACCCTTCCAAATAAACTTGATAATTGGCTTCTCCATTTCTGTAAAGAAGTCTGTGAAATAATGATTGGGATTGTGTTGAATCTGTAAATCAGTTCAGATAAAATTGAAATTTTAATGATATCGATTCCAACCTATGAACATGGAATTCCCTTACATTTATTTAGGTCTCCTTTGATTAATTTTAGCAATATTTTTGTGTGTGTGTGCTGAGTACAAATCCTTTAAATTCTTGGTCATATTTATTCCAAGATATTTGACTCTTTTAGTTGCTATTGTAAATGGAAATTTTTTTTCTTGATTTCCTCCTCAGATTGTTCATTACTAGTATATTCATATGCTACTGATTTTTGCATGTTGATCTTGTACCATGCCACTCTGCTGAACTCACTTGCTAACTTGAGTAGCTTTGTTGCAGATTTTTTTTGCGATGCTCTAAATATTGGATCATGTCATCTGTAAATAGTGAGAGCTTTATTTCTTCCTTTCCAATTTAGATCCATTTTATTTCTTTTTTCTTTTCTGTTTTAGGTAGAAATTCTAGCACAATATTGAACAGTAGTGGTGACTGTGGGCATACTTGTCTTGTTCCAAATCTTAGAAAGAAAACCTTCAGTGTTTTTTCCCATTTGTTTTGTTAATGTGCTGTGATGGTCACAGCACATTTGTCAACCTAGCTGCTCAGGTAATTGTGGCCAGCTGTTTGATCAAGCAAGCACTGGGCTAACTGTAATACAAGGGCATTTATGAACTTTAGTCATCATTGATTTTACTGCAGTGGTAAATCATAGATAGCTGATTACAATGACATCAATCAGAAAATTGCCATCAGCAATGAATGACACTTTATCCAATCAGTTGAATGTCTTAAAAGGGGAAGTCATACCAGTATTGAGTGAAAATTTCCCAGCTCATCTTTTAACAGCCAGCATATCCCAGAACTTGTCAAGAACCTTCATTGGACTTTCATTGGAGTCCCTGATTTCATTCAGCCTGCAGAACCTGGACTTGTGCAGCCCCATGGTCACGTGAGAGACTCATAAACTCGCATACTGTTGACAGATATCCCTTGTTGATTCTGTTTCTCTAGAGAATGCTGACTAATACACCTTGGTACCAGGAATACTCCTTAAGGAACAGAGTCTTAAACATGGTTTTCTGAGGTGGTTCTAGGAGTTTTGCAATTGGTTCTCTGATCTAATTGAACTCAAGGGTATTAATGACTTCCTTTCCAATAACGAAGAGGCTGCTAACAGTCCATTGCATGAGTTGGTAATTGAGATATGCAAAATATCATTAAATGGGTTCCCCTCCGACCATGCTTATAAGAAGCAAGGACCTGGATGAGAGTTTTTTTAACACCTTAACTGAGTTTTGTGGAGTTAAACTGTATAATGATGTTGGCTGGTTCCTCCTAGATACTCTGGATACTGTCGCAAAAGAGAGAGATAAATTGAAGTTTTCAAATTTGAAACTTAGCCACTGCACAAATGATGAAAAAGTTTCCATGTGTGCTCTCAAAGAAAATCTTGTTTCCTGTAGCCACAGGCTTGAAATATCTGAGAATCAAACTCAGACTTTAATTGTACAAGTAGCAGAGTTATAAAGGAAACTAAAATCTCAACCACACAGGGTTTTTGCAGTTAAAGTGAAGGCATTGATTGGAAAAGAGTGGAATCCAGAGAACTGGGATGGAGACATATGGGATGATGATAATATTGGTAGAGCCATTGGAATCCTGAATTCTGCTGAGACTTTACCAGATAAACCTGGGATGGTTTGCCATGTCCAGACCACACTTTGTCAACCTTGTATCATCCAGTTTCCAGCCTGCCCCAGGTAGTCTGGACCTCCCCCCATCCCTGAAGCACATACCAGCCAAACTCTACCCTGCATAGCACAGCCTCCAGTCTGCCCTGAGGAAACTACCTTCCAACCCCTGCCTGAAGAGCTTAATCCTGTCTCACCAGAAGAAAATGCAATGTAATGCCCTGAGGTCAGTAGTTTGCAAGGCATTTCTAATCATTCTCCTTACCCACTCCTACCACCTCTCTTGTTTTCAAGAACTATTACTAAAATGAAATCACAACAAACGCCCAACCGTGAAATACAAAGTGTGACCCATGAGGAAGTAAGGTATACTCAGAAAGAACTGCATGAGTTCTCCAATTTATATAGAGAGAAGTCAGGGTATTATGTGTGGGAAAGGATACTAAGGGTATGGGATAATGGTGGAAGGAATATAAATTTGGATCTTGCTGAATTTATTGATATGGGTCCCTAAGCAGAAATTCTGCATTCAGTGCTATACCTTGAGGGGTTAGAAAGGGCTCTAACAGTTTGTTTGGTTGGCTGACTGAAACATGGACTAAAGACGGCCTAGCATGTCTGAGGTTGAGATGCCCAATTTGCCCTGGTATAAAATAGACGAGGGAATTCAAAGGCTTAGGGAGATTGGAATGCTAGCATGGATTTACCATTTGAGAGCTGCCTACCCACGCCAAGAATGTCCAGAGGACACACCTTTAACCAGGAGTGTGAGGAAAAATTTGTAAGACTAACTCTATGTTTCCTCAAGACCTCTGTGGTTGCTCTTCTCCATTTCCAGATATTACTGTAGGGAGGGCTGTGCTGGAATTAGAATCCTTAAACATTATGAAGAAGATTGGATGTCAGTGTGGTAAAATTCAAGTATCTGGCAGTTAATCACCAAAGTCAAGGTCGATGTGGCTACCGCAATGAAAGACATTTAAAAAAGCACTCAAAATAGTCTGAGTCTCGCAGAGTTATGAGGTTGGCTACTACATCAGGGGTACATAGAAGTGAAATAGATGGCCAGTCTACTAAATTTCTTCTAGATCTGTATAAACAGAAGAGTTCTAGGTCGAGTGAACAAAATCCTAACTCAAATTTCAGATGCAGAGAATTTTGGTCTCTTAATCAATTCCCAGACTTAAGATAGTTTACAGACCCAGAGCCCCTTGAATGAGAAGGCCTGGTCTCCTTCGGGAAGGATCCTGTTAAGCTGCCCAAAATTTATAATCTTAATCTTCCTCCCACCTTTTCCCAAGGAGATCTACAGCCTTTTATCAGAGTTACTGTGCATTGGGGAAAAGGAAATGATCAGACATTTCAGGGATTATTAGACACTAGCTCAGAAGTGACATTAATTCCAAAAGACCCAAAACATCACTGTTGTCCACCAATCAGAGTAGGGGATTATGGAGATCAGGTGATTAATGGAGTTTTAGCTCAGTTCCATCTCACAGTTGGTCCAGGGGGTCCCCGGACCCATTCTGTGGATATTTCCCCAGTTCCAGAACGCATAATAGGAATAAACATACTCAGTAACTGGCAGAATCCCCACATTGGATCCCTGACTTGTGGAGTGAGGGCTATTATGGTTGGAAAGGCCAAGTGGAAGCCACTAAAACTGCCCCTACCTAGCAAAATAGTAAACCAAAAGCAATCCTGGAGGGATTGCAAAAATTAGTGCCACCATCAAGACTTTGAAGGATGCAGGGGTGGTGAGTCCCACCACATCCTCATTCAACTCTACTATTTGGCCTGTACAGAAAACAGATGAATCTTGAAGGAGACAGTAGATTATGCTAAACTTAACCAGGTGGTGATTCCAATTGCAGCAGCTGTACCAGATACATCATTGCTTAAGCAAATCAACACATTCCCTGGTACCTGGTATGCAGATGTTGATTTGGTGAATTTTTTTTTTTTTCAATTGCTTTTAGTCAGGGCTACCAGAAACAGTTTGCTTTCAGCTGGCAAGGTCAGCAGTATACCTTCATGGTCCTGTTTCATGGGTATATCAACTTTCCAGACCTATGTCATAATATTTTCCACAGGGATCTTGATCATCTCTCCCTCCCACAAGACATCACACTGGTCTATTATATTGATGATATCATGTTGATTGGACCTAGTGAGCAAGAATTAGCAAAGACTCTAGACTTATTAGTAAGGCATTTGCATGAGAGAGGGTGGGAAATAAATCCAACTAAAATGCAAGTTCCTTCCACCTCAGTGAAATTTCTAGGTGTCCAGTGGTTGGGGGTATGTTGAGATATCCCTTCTAAAGTGAAGGATAAGCTCTTGCATCTGGCCCCTCCTATAACCAAATGAGAGCCACAATGCTTAAAATCCAAATATCTTTGGATTTTAGATGGAGACAATACGTTCCTCATTTGGGTGTGCTAATCTGGCCCATTCACCAGTTGACCAGAAAATCTGCTAGTTTTTATTGGAGACTGGAACAAGAAGAGACTCTGTATCTAGTCCAGGCTGCTGTGCAAGCTGCACTACCACATGGGCCATATGATCCAGCAGATTCAATGGTGCTGGAAGTTTCAGTGGCAAATAGAAATGCTGTCTGGAGCCTTTGACAGAATCACGATGTGATTCACATTGGGCAATCACAATGCAGACCCTTGGGATTTTGGAGCAAAGCCCTGCCATCCTCTGAAGATAACTACTGCTCTTTTGAGAAACAGTTTTTGGCCTACTAGTGGGCCTTAGGAAAGACTGGATGCTTAACCATGGACCATCAAGTTACCATGAGACCTTTGTTGCCTATAATGAGCTGGGTATTGTCTCAAACCATAAAGTTGGGCATGCACAGCAGCACTCCATAATAAAGTGGAAGTGGTGTATACAAGATAAGGCTCGAGGAAGTAGCCTAAATGCCCATGGTCACCACCTCTGCCATGTTACCTTCTCATTCCCAGCCCACAGCTTTGGCCTCTTGGGGAGTCCCTTACAATCAGTTGACTGAGGAAGAGAATACTTGGGCCTGATTTACAGATGGCGCTGCATGATATGCAAGTACCACCCAAAAGGGGACAGCTGCAGCACTACAGCCCATTTCTGGGATAACTCTGAATGACAGGGGTGAGGGAAAATCCTCCCAGTGGGCAGAACTTCAAGTAGTGCACCTGGTTGTTCATTTTTCTTGGAAGAAGAAATGGCCAGAGGTGCACTTGTACACTAATTCATGGGCTGTTGCCAATGGTTTGGCTGGATAGTCAGGGAAATGGAAGGAACATGGTTGGAAAATTGGTGACAAAGAGATCTGGGGAAGAGGTATGTGGAGCAGGCAAAAAACATGAAAATACATGGGTCCTGTGTGAATGCTTACCTGAGGGTGACTTCAGAAGAGGAAGATTTTAATAATCAAGTGGATAAGATGACTTGCTCTGTGGCTAATGCTCAGCCTCTTTCTCCTGCCACTCCTGTCATTGCCCAATGGGCTCATGAACAAAGTGGCCATGGAGGTAGGGATGGAGATTATGCATGGACTCAGCAACACAGACTTCCCATTACCAAGACTACTTGGTTACAGCCTCTGCTGAGTGCCCAATCTGCCAGCAGCAGAGACCCATACTCAGCCCCTGATATGAAACCATTCCTCAAGGTGAACAGCCTGCTACCTGGTGGCAGGTTGGCTACATTGTACCATTTCCATCATGGGAGGGACAGTGATTTATTTTGACTGGAATAGACACATACTCTGGATATGGGTTTGCATTTCCTGTGTTCAGTGCTTTTTCCAAAACTTCCATCCGTGGACTTACTGATTGTCTTATCTACCACCATGGCATTCAACACAGCATTGCTTCTGATCAAGGAACCCATTTCACAGCAAATGATGTATGGGAATGGGCACATGGCCATGGTCTTACCACTTTCCCCACCACCCTGAAGCAGCTGGATTGATAGAACAGTGAAATGGCCTTTTGAAGTCTCAATTATTGTGCCAACTAGGTGACAATACCTTGCAGGGTTGGGACGATGTTTTCCAGGAGGCTGTGTATGCTCTAAATCAGTGTCTACCCTATGGTGCTGTTTCTCCCATAACCAGAGTCCATGGGTCCAGGAACAAAGGGGAGGAAATGGGAGTGGCACCACTCACTATTACCCCTAGTGACCCACTAGGAAAATTTTTGCTTCCTGTCCCTGCAACCTCAAACTCTGCTGGTCTACAGGTTTTAGTCCCAAAAGGAAGAGTATTATCACCAGGGAATACAATAATGATTCCACTGAACTGGAAGTTAAAACTGTCACCTGGCCATTTTGGGTTCCTTTTACCTTTGAATTAACAGTCAAAGAAGGGAGTTACTGTAATAGCTGGGGTGATTGATTCTGACTATCAAGGGGAAATAGAACTGCATCTACATAATGGGGCTAAAGAAGAGTTTACCTGGAATACAGGAGATCCTCTAGAGCATCGCCTAATACCGCCATATCCTATGATTAAAGTCAATGGAAAATTACAACAACCCAATCCAAGTAGGACTAACAATGGCCCAGAAGAGCTATGGCCAGCTGAAGTGCTTGCTGAGGGTAATGGAAACATGGAATTGGTAGCAGAAGAAGGTAGTGATAAATATGAACTTATACCATGTGACCAGTTACAGAAATGAGGACTATAATGGTCATGATTATTTCTTCCTTGTTTCATTATGATGATGATTGTGTGTGTACACAAATGAATTTCTTTTACTTCTTCCCCAATCTTTTTCCCTATCATATAACAAGTTATATCAGTTTCATGTCATAATTTTGAGGATGTCAAGTTTAAGAGTGAATATTACCTAAGAACTTGCACTCTATTCTATATGGAATTATTGCATTTCTGGTTGTACACAGGAGAATTGAACATTGTTAGGCAGAAATATATATATATATATATGTGTGTGTGTGTGTATGCACACATACATGTCTGTTATTGTTTTTATTTAGAGGCTAAGTATGGTTTAAGGTAATGTGTATGATTGCCGAGTTTGGAAAGGGTGGACTGTGATGGTTAGGCTATTGCGTCAACTAGGCCAGGTGATTGGGCCCAGTTGTTTGGTCAGCAAGCACTGGGCCAACAGTAATACAAGGGCATTTAAGGACTTTAGTCACCATTGACTTTACTGCAGTGGTAAATCATAGATAGCTGGATATAATTATATCAATCAGGGAGATTGCCATCAGCAATGATTGATGTTTTATCCAATCAGTTGAATGCTTTAAAAGGGAAATGATTCCAGCATTGAGTGAAAATTCTCCCGCTTGTCTTTGGACAGCCAACATTTCCCAAAACTCATCAAGAGCCTTCATTGGACTTTCATTGGCGCCCCTGGTTGTTGTCTGCCTGTGGAACCTGGACTTGTGCATCCCTATAGTCACATGAGAGACTCTTACAAAATCACATGCTGTTGACAGATATCCCTTGCTGATTCTCTTTCCCTAGAGAACTCTGACTAATACATGTGGTTTATTACATTAGGTGATTTTCTTGTGTTGAACCACCCTTAAATACCTGTGATAAAACATACTTGATCATGGTGTATAATTCTTTAACGTGTGTTGGATTCAATATGCAAGTATTTTGTAGGGAATTTGACATCTGTTTATGAGAGAAATTGGCCTGTAAATATCTTTTCTTTTAGTATCTGTATCTTTCTTTTTTTTATTAGGGTGATGTTGTTCTTATAGAATGAATTAGATAATTATCCCTCCTCTTGAGGTTTTTAGAAGTAGTTTGTGCAGGATTTGTATTAATTCTTGAAATTGTTGGTAGAATTCACCTGCGAGGCAATCTGGTCTTGGGTTTTTCTTTTTGGGGATAGTTTTCATGACTAATTTTATCTCTTTAATCGTGATTGGTTTGTTGAGGTATTATGTTTTTTCTAGATAAGTATAAAATATTTGTGCCTTTCTAGAAATTTGTCCTTTTCATGTAGGTTGTCTATTTGTTGACATAAAATTGCTCATTTTATCCTCTTAAAATCCTTTTTATTTCTGTGGGATTAGTAGTAATGCCCCCCTCTCTTTTCTGATTTTATTTATTGTATCATCTTTTCTTTATTATTCTGTGTCTGTCTACCTAAGTGTTTGTCAATTTAAAAATTTTAAAATTCTCCATTTCACTTATTTCTGCTCTAATCTTTGTTGTTTCTTTCCTTCTGCTTGCTTTGGGATTAATTTGCTGTTCTTTTTTTAGTTCCTCCAGGTGTGTAGTTAAATCTTTGATTTTAGGTTTTTCTTTTCTTTTTTTTTTTTTTTTCAATGTGGTTTGGGCTATACTTTCCCCTTTGTGCCCTGCCTTCTCTGTATCCCACAATTTTCCTTTTTCTTTTTTTTTCCCCATTTATTGAAGTGTATCACTCATACATAAACAGTAAGTGTATTATAATAGTTGTGAACTTACAAAACAAACATACAAAACATCACACAGGGTTCTCATACCTCACCCTACAACCAACACCTTGCACTGTTGTGAAACATTTTAAACTAGTGATTAAAAAGCATACTCAAAATATTACTACTAACCAAAGTATCTAACATTCGGTGTATTTTTTCCTCAGCCCACCCTATTATTATTATTATTATTTATATCAACTTACACATGAACATTCAAAACAATAAGTATATAGCAAAAGTTGTGGCCTTACAAAGCAAACGTGCATAACATCATACACATCAGCTCATCACCAACACCTTGCGCTATCATGAGACACTTGTTCCAAGTTATGAAAGAAAATCATCAAAATCTTACTAACTGTAGTCCTTATCTTACATTTGGTGTATTTCCCCCCCAACCTACTCCATTATTATTTTTTACATATATTTTTATGACAGAAGTTGTAAACATACAAAACAACCATGCACATATGCAGAATGCCCATAAAACACCCCTCTATGAAGACACCACACCATGATGGCACATTTGTTAGAGAGTATGATAGAATAACATCAGATTATTACTAGGTCCATAGCAAATATTTGGCAGACTTTTCCACATTCCCACATTATTAACACAGTATGCCTTTGGCATAGATGCATAAATATTACATTATTACTGTTAACTACAGTCCATTGGTCACATCACCTGTGTTTTTCCCATGCTTCTCCACATTCCCACTACCCTCAAATAGTGATGTATCTGCCCTAGCTCAGAAAGGACACTCTTGCATCGATACCATCAACCACAGTTCTCATCCTTTTCTGGGTTTACTGTGCTTTTCAGCTCCTAGATTATTCACTAGCTTTCTGTTAATTGGTATTTACATCTCTTGGCTATCATTTTCAGCTACTCTCCCATTTATAAACCAGCTGTTACTAACTATATTGGGTTACAGTGAACTCTATGTATTTCCACACTTTTACAGTAAAATTAAATGAAACTTCTAAATACATTAAACATCAGTAATCCATCTCAGTCTTCCTATCTCCTTTAAGAATCCACCACTGACCACTAGGTCTTAAAGATATCTTTCTGCATTTTCTTCTAGATGTTTTGTGGTTGTTGCTTTTATTTTTAGGTTTCTGTCCCATCTTGAGTTAAATTTGTATAAGGTGTTAGATAGGGGTCTTCTTTCTTTGTCTTGTCTATGTATATCCAGTTGTCTCAGCACCATTTGTTGAATGGACTTTTCTGCCCATGCTGGGTGGGTTTGACAGGCTTGTCAAAAAACATTTGGCCATAGATGTGAGGGTCTGTTTTTAAACCTTCAATTTGGTTCCATTGGTCTCTATGTCTGTCTTTATGCCAGTGCCATGCTGTTTTTACCTTTATACTAGGTAATATTATTTTAAGTCCAGAAATATGAGTCCTCCTATATTGCTTTTCCTTTTTAAATGTTTCTGGCTATTCAGAACCCCTTACCCCTCAAAATAAATATGATAATCATGTTTTCTATTTATTTTTAAAATGCTGGTGGAGTTTTTATCAGGGTGTCATTGAATTTGTATGTCAATTTGAGTAGAATTGACATTGTAATGATATTTAGTCTTCCAATCCATGAGCATGGAATGTTCTTCCAAGTATTTTGGCCTTTTAAAAATTTCTTTTTTTTGAGTTGTAGTGTTCTGAATACAATTGCTTTATCTTGTTGCTTAAGTTTATTCTTAAATATATGGGTTTTATATGTCATATACTATTTTCACCATTCTTTTGAAACTTTCAATTACTTTTACTGAAATAATCTTCATTTCTAGACTCTCATTCAAATCTCTCTCCTGTCTTTTCTTTTCAGCCTATAATACACACTTTAGTATTTCCTGCAAAGCCAGTCTCTTGATTACAAACTTTTTCAGTTTCTGTTTGTGAATATTCTAAACTAGCCCTCATTTTTGAAAGACTATCTTGCAGATATAGGATTCTTGGCTGGAAGTTTTTCTCTTGCAATATCTTAAATATATCATACCACTGTCATCTTGCCTCCATGGTTTCTGATGAGAAATCAGCATTTATTCTTATTGGATATTCTTTGTGTGTGATACATTGCTTTTCTCTTGCTGCTATCAGAATTCTATCTTTGTCTTCAGCATTTGACATCCTGATTAGTATGTGTCTCATAGTTGGTCTATTCAGATTTATTTGGATGGGAGTATGTTGTGCTCTTTGGACATAGATATCTATGTCATTCAATGGATTGGGAAATTTTCTACCATTATTTCTTCAAATATTCCTTTTGCCCCTTTTCCTTTCTCTTCTCTTTCTGGGACACCCATGACATGTATGTTTGCAAGTCTCTTGCTGTTGCTTCTTTCCCTAATATTCTGTTCATTTTTTCCAGTCTTTTTTTCATTGTTTTTTTTGTATGTTTACTTTCAGAGACTATTTCTTCAAGCTCACCAATCCTTTCTTTAGCCTTTCAATCTGCTATTATATGATTCTAATGTGTTTTTTTTTTCATTGATTGCACCTTTCATTCCCATGAGATCTGTTTTTCTATGCATGCTTTCAAATTCTTCTTTGTACTCATCCAGTGTCTTCTTAATATCCTTAATTTCTTTAGCCATCTCATTGAATTTATTAAGGAGATTTGTTTGAACATCTATGATTAGTTGTCTCAACCCCTTTATGTCATCTAGAGGCGTATCTTGTTCATTTAACTGGGCCATATCTTCCTGTTTCTTGGTGTGGACTGAATTATTTCTTGATGTCCTGCCATCAAGATATGTTCTGGATGGAGTTTCTCTTTTGTTTAGGGCCTTTCTTGCCCTTTCTCCCTTGTTTTTTGTGTAGTAGGAGCCAAGGATGTAGTTGGTGCTGTAAGCTGTGGAGGCTCAAGCTGCCCTCATTGCCCCAGAGACAAATGAAGCTTCTTCCAACTTTCTCCTTTGCCAGTGGTCGGACAGAGCCACAGACGTATGAAATAATTCAAGTCATGCAGGCCTAGACTGTAGTTACCCAGGGAGACTGATGAAACTTCATGCCCCTTTCTCCCCTGCCTGGGGCTGGGATAGACTTGCAGGTGTGAGCAGTGATCTATACCATGCAGGACCAAAATGACCTCAGTTGCCCCAGTAGACTTCTGACTATTCTGTCTGTGCTAGGTTAATGTACCTGCAGTTCCCTGGAGAGGCTGATGCAGGGCCTGCCAGCTTCCTCTTTGTTATAGATGAATCTGAAGGCTAGGGCTGCTGGCTGATCTTGGTGAAAGAAACCAGTCTCTACCATCACTGACTGTGATTTTCAGTCAGTCGAGCTGCCCCTCATGCTGGGATGGAGTCAAAATGGTGACTACCGACCTTTTTCTGACTTGGGCAATTTCATACTTTAGCTGTTCTTAGGGTTATACTTTAGCCAGCTGAATTTACTAATCAGTAGCTGAAATTAGTGACCAACTATCTCTTTCTCTCCTCTTTTTTGGAAGTGGAGCTTCCAACTCCAGCCACAAAATAGCTCCTGAGGCAGCTTGTGTCACCAGAGTAGGATGATCACTGGCTTCCATGGCATGGCCTGTGTTTTCCCAGAAAGGCTGGCACAGGGCTTCCCAGCTTTCTCCCTGCCAGAGGTGGGCCTGGGGCTTACGCTAGAGCTGCAATCTCATATGGATGGAAAGAAGCCCATCACTACCAGCAATGATGATTGTTCTAAGGAAAAGTCTTAAGCTCTTCCTTTGGTATCACCTTGCAGTATGTGTAGTTCCTGCTATGACTGATTGATACTTCTGCTGCATGGCTATCACCTTCATTTTTTTACATATGCTTCAAGGCAGTCAAGCAATTAGTGTTTATGTCTGAAAGCGACAATGTAAGAGAATAGAATAAAAGCTATTGATTCATATCAAGCTCTGCATGGACTTCTTGCACCTTATCTTCACTGACTGCATGTGAAATTAGAAGAATGAAGTAAAAAACTGGGGTGAAATTCAAGGTGCTTTCTAAGGAATGGGTATTATGCCAGAGCATTGCAGAATATTTGGTGTACTCAATTTTGTTGCCGTATCTTTGAATTTAAATGGATTGTACCCAAAAATACATAGACGATTACTCAATAAAAAGATACATTTTCTCATTATAAATGTATTTCCTGATCCTGTGGGAAATTTGAAGACTATAAAAATATTTCTAGAGAAAACAAAATCACCTCTAATCTTTACAAGGAGACACAAATAGATGACATTTCTGGTGTATTTTCATTGCATTTTTTCTTATTTAATTGAATGCATATTTTACATATGGTTTCCAGCATTTTTCTTGTCACATTTTATTGCAAGCATACACACAACTTATTAAAATATGTTGGTTAATACATATTATAAATATGTGATCTTTTCACATGGTGCATGAACATTACATAATATATTTAATGCCCTTCTGTTGACATGTAAGTTTGTTCACATTTGTTGTGAATAAAATTGTGTTGAACATATTTATCTTCAAGTCTTAAAGTCAAAATAATTAATGCTTAAATATGCAAGATATTTTAAAATTATGTAATATTTTCTCACTTATGTCATTTAATTTGACACCATTAAGAGAAAATGGAAAGATTCATTTTTATAAACTCATATTTTTCAATTAGTTAATAGGAAATTACCAGGGCTGTGAAATTGTTTACTGAATTAAATAAAAGCTAGTAGATTATATGAAGATGAAACAAAGGCAAGCTCTGGGTCCATTATTTTGCTCTGTTCAATTTAGGCCTGGAAATGTAGACTAATGCTAATTGCAAAGACTGTAGCAAGATTAAGACCGTTTCTTCACAAATAACCTCTGTCTTCTAGTCAAAACTTGACTGACCTAAATCTCTGTTCATCTTTATCTCAAAGTCTTGCTTTTCCCTTTATGCATAATGTAAGTCATTATGTTACAATTTTGATTATGTTCAGAATATTCATATTTAAGTTGTGGCTGACACCTCATCCTGTCATGATTATAATGCACATGAATGAGTAGATAATGATGGTTATTTATTATGTTAAAAATAAAGCAATGGCTTAAAGTCACCTAAAGGAAAAAACTTTAAAAGAAGTGGTATGCTTATGGGCATTTATAAGCTTAATAGACTTTCCTGCATTTCCTTGCATTTTCTCAAAACGCTAGTCATTTTGACCCATATTAATATGGAAAAATTAAATGGAGACAACCCTATTAGTTTATTCTCTCAAAAACTAACAGTAGTAAGAGAAGAATGGGACATACAATTTTTTTATTCATACAAGATATAGTGATTGATTGGTATTTGCTCCTTCTGAAACTGCATCAGTAATCCAAATATACTGAGACTCTGATAATCATAATTTGTAGGATTCATCATACATTCATTTCATCAACCAATACATATGTGGGAATCTACATACCTGATCATCTCTGAGGTTTTGTAGGACAGATCAGAGTGATAATTTATATGACTTATGATGATATATTGATGTAATGAGAATCCTATTGTGCAAATGCCTTCTTTGTATTAGAAGGAAGCTGTTGAATAATTATTTTAGGCAAAAGTGTATACTAATTTGTTAAATAGTTTCAAGTACTACATACCGAGTTAAACAGACTCAAAGTCTCAACATTTCAGATAAAATAAATTGATAAATTTTATTTGATATTCTAGAATAATATAAACTTTCAGACTCTTTCAATCTCTCTCCTTTACATGCCTGATGCATGATACTTTCTCCATTTTCTTTTACGACATCTTGTTACATAAAGCTGAATTTCTCATATCCCTCAGTTTACAGCTTCAGGCATATCTTACTGAGTATTACACTTCCTATTTTCCCAAGAAATATTTATAAATCCATTACAAATTATCCTATTGTATATTTAAGAAAGGCAGAGTATTTCTTATCTAAGCTATGAATGAGGGATTAAAACTTTCTTTAAAGATGCATTTCTTTGCAGAAAAAAAAATTCTCACAGATGGAAGCCTGTTAATTATCCTTACTAGGATGACTCTGAAGTGAATATCAAGTAGAATGCTAATATGCCATTTGGGAAAGGTTTGCTTATTGTGAATGGTGTAACAATTCTATAATTAGCACTTTATTTCCTGTTTTAGATTGGACATAAAATCAGAGGCCTTGAATTCTGGTCACTACTAGAGCACTCTTTGGATATGAGTTTGGGTAAATTGCACAACTCTATTAGAACTTTTCCTTATTTTGAAATGGAAAAAAAAATACATTCTACTCTGACTTGACTTGAGTGGGCTATTTTAGATAACCATTTTTATAGGCCATGATGCACTGAAAATATACAATATTAATATTGTAATTTTATACATTAAAGAGTCATTAATTCTATCCTAATTAGTTTCTCTTAAATTATATTCATTAAAAGTAGAAAAAGCCTGAAACAAATAAAGTATGAATTAGCTGATTAATGACAATTACCAAAGAGTGGTCTGCCTAACGTTAGCATCCAGGGCAAATTCAATAAAAGGTTTTATTGGTCAAATGCTTTGGGGAAATGCTAAGTAATATAAAAAGAACTTTGTCTTTCTTTGTTTTTGGAATTTTTGTTTTGGTCTTTTTACAAGCTAAAGAATACTAAGAGGGAATTATAGAAGGCAACCTATCTTTTCAGTTTCCTAGCTGCTAAAACAAATACCATACAATTGTTTGGCTTAACAACAGGAAGTCATTGGCTCGAGGTTTCAGAGGCTAGAAGGCTTGCTTTTTCTTGGGGTCAGAATATTCTAACTTGCCAGAAATCTTTGGAGTTCCTTTTATTTTCTGTCATATGGCAATGTATGTGGCAGGTCTTCTTTCTCTTCTGGATTCTGTTAACTTCCAGCTTCTGATTCCTCCCCATGGTTTCTTTTTCTGTGTGCAATTTCCTTTGCCTATGAGGATTTCAGCCCATTGGTTTAAGGCTTACCTTCTTTCAGTTTGAGTATCCTTTAACTAATAACATCTTCAAAGGTCCTATTTGCAGATGGGTTTACACCCCCAGGAATATGAGTAGGGACTTGAACATGTTTTCTGGGGGGAACATGATTCAATACCCATCATTTTCCTAATTTTATTTGACCATATTTATTTGATGGTGTGGTTTGGGAAATTTTTCTAACAGTTGTCATGTTTTTCAAAGAGAATGATCAAAACTTGACACACTTGAATGTTTTAGTCGGAGTTCTCTAAGGAAACAGAATCAACAGAAAATATCTGTAATATTATAAGATTTTATATAATTGTCATCCGCAAATGTGGGCATGTATGAGTCCAAATTCTGTAGGGCAGGCTGTAAGACAGTAGCTCTGATGAAAGCCCTTGATGAGTTCCCCAGCACAAGCAGTCTGCCTGAAATAGAGATGGGAATTTTCTCCCTTACTGCTGAAATCACTTCTTTTAAGGCCTTCAAGTGTTTGGATGAAACATCTCTCATTGCTGAAGGCAATCTCCTCAGTTGATTGTAGATGTAATCAGCCATAGATGCAATCAACTCGCTGCTGCTTTAAGTCCATAGAATGTCCTCACAATACAATGTGACCGGTGCTTGCTTGACCAAACAACTGGGCACCATTACTTGGTCAAGTTGACACATAAGCCGTTCCATCACCCTGAAATATAGATTTCAGCATGGGCCCAATTATTGGTGAGGTAATTAACCAAATTTACCATATTTTTAGGGAGGAACAAAAAACTCAGTGAGATTAAATGTTGAATATAACACTTTTCTGATATAAGCACTATTTGTCACATTTTATTTATTTATCTGTTTATTTATAGGAGGTATTGGGGATTGAACTTGGGATCTCATACATGCTAAGCAGGCCATTAGTCACTGAACTACACCCACTCCCCACATTTTATTAAAACAAAATTATATAGAAAGATAGATATAGATATAGATATGGATATAAATATAGATAAAAACTCTTTTTATATACATTTCCTGGGAAAGATAAATCCTTTACTCAATAACAATTATTACCACTTCAGAATTGATTAATTAAATTCTATTATTCTATACATATAATATATGGCTTAGAACATGAGATGGCATGCAGTTTGTGCCATATATTCTAGGATAAAACTCCAAAAGTATTGGACTCTAAGATAGGATAACAGAAAAAAAAAAAATGGGAATAGCTATGGAGCATGAAATGTAAAGATCGTGTTGATCAAATTCCCTGAGTCCGTGAGAGAAGTGAAGTTATGATCAGGCATTGAGAGCAACTGTAACAGTAGTTGTAACATTGCCTGGATATTAAAATGAAATTTTTCTGGTAACTAAGTAAAGCATATTTTTCATTCAACTGCTCAGTGCAGGTGTTCTCTAATCAGCATTATACACAATGATTCTGGGATCCAGGTTCTGTTATGTGACTCTACCATATTGTTGGAGTTGAATGACAACTCCCAAAGATATGTTCAAGTCCTGACCCCAGGCCTTTGGACATGAACTCATTTGTAAATAGGACCTTTGAAGATATTAGTTAAGGAGTAGAAAACTGAATGAAGGTGACTTAATCAAATATGACTGAAATCCTTATAAAGAGAAGTTCAGAGGCAGTTTGGAGAATGATCTCCATCTGATAGAGGATTGCCAGAAAGCCATCACCAGAACACTATGGATCTTGGAGAATGCATGGTCTTGCTGGCACCTTCAATTTGGTCTCCTAGCCTCCAAAATTGTGAGAAAATAAATTGCTGTTGTTTAAGCCACCCATTCTGTGGTATTTGTCATAGCAGCCATGGAAAATTAAGTCATATAACCCTGTGATTGCTAAGGATCTAGATGAAGATTGTGTAAATCAGCCATTTCTCAGTGTTTTCTATTTGTTCATGTGGATTCAACTTGTCTAGTGTCTTCTCATTTCAACTTGAAGGGCAACTTTTAGTATTTGTAACGCAAGTGACTGAAACAAATTCTCTAAGTTGTTTTTTATCTGAAAATGTCTTATCTTCTTTATCTTTGAAAGTTAGTTCTGCTGGATGTAGAATGCATGGTTGGCAGTTTTGTCGTGTTTTTTGTTTGTTTGTTTGTTGTTTAATCCTTTCAGCACTTTGAATATATCATACAACTGTCTTTTGAACTCCGTGGTTTCTGGTGAGAAACTAGCTGTTGAACTTAATGAGGCTCTTTTGCACCTAAAAAAGTCACTTTCCTCTTATTGCTCTTAAGACTTAATCTTTGTTATTTGGCTTTGAACAGTTTGATTATAATATGCTAGGTGTGGATCACTTTCACTTTATTTTACCTGGAATTGATTGAGCACCTTGGATGTGTAGATTAATGATTTTCATCAAATTTGGGAACTGGGCCATCATTCAAATACTATTTTTATCCATTTCTCTCTCCCCTCCCTTCTAGGAGTCCCACTATATGCATGTTGGTATACTTGATGGTGGCCTACATGTCTCTGAGGCCTTGTTCATTTTTCTTCATTTTTTCTTTCTTTTCCTCAGACTGGAGAATCTCAATTGACTTATATTCAAGTTCATTATTGTGCTAACTCAAATATGTTGTTGAGTCCTCATGAATTTTTTATTTATTATTTTACTCTTCAACTACAGAACTTCTATTTTTTTCTAGTTTTGATCAAATTATTGTTATTATCTAGTCAGTGAGATATTGTTCTTATACTTTCTGTTATTTATCTACACATAGTTTTCTTTAACTCATTGTACATATTTAAAATGGCTGCACTAAATTCTTTCTCTAATAATTTCAGCATCTGAGTTTCCTCAGTGATGGTTTCCATTGATTCTGTTTTTTCCCTTAACCTTCATATGTATCATACTTTGTTTCTTTGCATGTTTTATATTTTATAATTTTTTTTTGAAAATTGGTCATTTTAATTAATATAATGTGCCAAATCCAGAAGTCAGATTTCCCCTCATACCCAGGTTTTGTTGTGACTGATTATTGTACTTTTAGTATTTTTGTTTAGTGACATTTCTGAACTAATCTTTAAAGTCTATGTTCTTTGCCATGTCTCTACTCAGTTAGCTAAAGATTGGACAGAGATTTCTTTACACACCTGGAAGCAATAAATCTGCCAGTCTTGGCCAATGGGCCTCCTGTGTGTGCTGGGAATGTATACATCAATGAACAAGGTGATTGGCAAATTCTTACTCTGCAGAGCCTCAAAGTCAGCCAGACAGGAGAATGGAGGGCCTATTCAGGTTTTCCTTGAGCATATGCCTAGTCCTATGTATGCTCAGTGTCTTCCAGATTCCCAAAAGAATATATATTAGAGCATCTCAAAGCCTCTATAGACATCTCATTCCACATGTTTTACTTTTAATGTTTTTGAATAGCCTATGGTTTGCCCCAGTTCTTATCCACTGCCTTGGGCAATTGCAAAGGTAAAGCACTTGCTTGTAATTTTTTGGACAAATGTTCCCCAATGAAGAAGCCATTTTGCACTGAGTGAACTATGAGTCAGAGCATTTATAGTCAGCCTTGTAAGTAGGATCTTTTGGAGATTCACCAGACATGTCAAATTATGATAATTCTTTGGGAGATGAAACTTTGAAGCCCCTTCAGTTTCATTTTGCTCACTTTCATGGCTGCTAGGCTGTATCAGGAACATAGGCTATAATTTTTCAAGGTTACTACAGAGCTGAAAAGCAGAGGATGTGGCTAGGGCAAGTTAAAATATTATAACTCTCAATATTTTCACTGAAATTCAGCCATTTTCTGGAATAAATACTCCCAAGTTTGCTACAAGACTTTGGTTACTTTCCAGTTTTGAAAAGGGTGTTTATGATAATTTTTGTCAGTTTTTCATTCCTTTTATGGAGGAGTCAATTTTGAGATTCTGCCATTCTTGCTGATATCCCTTGCCAAAGTCACCTTTTAAAAAACTCAATGTCCAAGTCAAATCTCAGACAAATTAAACCAGAATCTCTGACATACATCCAGGCAAAAGTATTTTTAAGTTACCCCAGGTTATTTCAATATTCACCCAAATTTGAGAAGCACTAAATTAGAAAGAGAGAGAGGGTTGAAGAGACAGAAGGATTTCAAGAGGCTGGGCAAAGTGTACTGCATTCTGGATTTTCTTATATCAGCCTGACTAGGTTAAGACAGGGCACATGAATGAAGTATTACTGTTGTTTCAGGACATCAAGATAATTTTGAATTAGGAGATTTTCCTAGTTCTGTCAACTTTGTTCTGGACCAGTGTTTCTAGTTATGTCCTTAAAGTGTCCTTGTTGCCTGTACACAGTTATTTTATTCAATTGAAACTCTAGACTGGAAAAGAGCCTAAATGAAGTAATTTAAAATATTTTACTAAATCAGAAAAATCTTCAAATGGTCCTGTGGATATTTCTAAACCTAAAAACCACACTGCCATTTCCAAAATTTAGTTGCAAAAATATTCATTTATTTTTCAAGCAGAGCAACTTTTAAGCACATGGTTTTACTATCTACTTCTTATATAGGTAATGCTCTGAAGAAACCTAGTGCTCTTGACTGGGATATAGTTACCAAGAAATCCCATGCAATATTTGATAGTATTACCTTGTTTCCTATGATATACAGCAATGCAATTGGATCTGCATAAAACTAATCCTGGCCATCATTTTAAAAGTAAAAAGTAATACAAGTTTCTGGTAGATGAAGATGCCAGTGTTAAGTTGCTCAATGGTGCCATTGCCCCAAATAATTTTTAAACAAGTCAAAATCGGCAAAAACATTTTCTTAAAATTCCAGAAACCAGTTAAGTGATAGCAGTAACTAAGCAGTGCTGAATCAAGATAACACAGAATTAAAATCAGTAGAAGAAGTTCATGGTTCCATTGTTGGTCCTTCTGCCAACCTTTTTTGATGTGGTGTGTTGCCAGGCTATGCTCACACCGTGGGCCCCAAATCCTGTTCTGGAGAGAGCAGAAAAATCTTTATGTGTATACTTGAGTGCCTATATGTTGATGCCAATATATTGCTGTATACTGAACCAGAAACAACGCTCAGGCTTGCTCTCTCAGAACTTGTCCTGCAAGCAGAAGCAGCTTATAAACTGCTAAAACAGTGTAAGAAACAATTAATTCAAAGCATCCTAGGACAAAGAATCAGTCATAAAGCAACCAGGAAGAGAGAAAATCTATTGCATACAGAGTAGTAGGGGCATTCAAACTGCTGTAAATGAGGAAATTCCTATGGCAATGAAAAAGCACAAGTCCAGGACATAACAGACACTTGAGTACATGGAGGAACCTATGTTTTACATTCATTTCAGGCTCATATTATTTATAAAAGGGTTAAACTCTGAAGGAAAGTATCAGCCAATGCAGTCTTAATTTGCGAAGACTGTGAAAAGCGTTTGTTTGTTTGAGCTCCTGGCACTCAAAGCAATCTCTGTCATATCACTACCTGGATACAAAGTTAAGGAACAGCTCAGGCAACAAATCCCAGATTAACACTTTAAAATATTAAAATGCAGAGTATGCAGCAAAGATTACAAAACAATAAAAAAGGAAATGATGATCCATCCAAAGGAACAAGATA